>NC_142229.1:4609712-4857712 GCF_049639895.1 Pseudopodoces humilis
TCCCAAAGTGTCCCAAAGCCACCCCAGGTGTGTCCCCAGCTCACCTGGGGGCCCTGGGGCTGCTCCTCCAGCGGCGGCTGCAGCGCCTGGCTCAGGCTGCCCACGCGGCCGGGCTGTCCCCGCAGCGTCACCGTGATGGTGGTGGGAGCCTTCAGCCCTGCAGGACACCCCGAAAACAACACCCTGAGACACCCTGCGAGGCGGGGGGTGACACCCAGGTGGGAAACAACAGCCCAGGGAGCAGGAGGAGCTCTGGGGACATTCCCAGATCGAGTTTGAGGTGGGAAAGAACAACCCAAGGAACAGGAGGAGCTCTGGGGATGATCCCAGTTCAGGTTGAGGTGGGAAACAACAGCCCAGGGAACAGGAGAAGCTCTGGGGACATTCCCAGATCGAGTTTGAGGTGGGAAAGAACAACCCAAGGAACAGGAGGAGCTCTGGGGATGGTCCCAGCCCCAGTTCGGAGGTGGGAATCAACCCAGGAGGAGCTCTGGGGACATTCCCAGAGTTCTGAGGTGGGAAAGAACAGCCCAAGGAACAGGAGGAGCTCTGGGGATGATCACAGCCCCAGTTTGGAGGTGGAAACAACCCAGGAGGAGCTTTGGGGACATTCCCAGAGTTCTGAGGTGGAAACAACAGCCCAGGGAGCAGGAGGAGCCCTGGGGATGCTCTGAGCTCGGGCTCCAAGGTGGGAATCAACACCCCAAGGAGCAGGAGGAGCCCTGGGGACCCTCCCAGAGTTCTGAGGTAGGAAAGAACAGCCCAGGGAGCTGGAGGAGCTCTGGGAACATTCCCAGCCTGAGTTTGAGGTGGAAACAACAACCCAGGGAGCAGGAGGAGCTTTGGGGATGGTTCCAGATCAAGTTCTGAGGTGGGAAACAACAACTCAGGGGGCAGGAGGAGCTTTGGGAACTCTCCCAGAGTTCTGAGGTGGGAAACAACAGCCCAGGAGGAGCTTTGGGGATGCTCGAGGTGGGAAAGAACAGCCCAGGGAGCAGGAGGAGCTCTGGGGACATTCCCAGATCGAGTTTGAGGTGGGAAAGAACAACCCAAGGAACAGGAGGAGCTCTGGGGATGATCACAGCCCCAGTTCTGAGGTGGAATCAACAGCCCAGGAGGAGCTTTGGGGATGCTCGAGGTGGGAATCAACAGCCCAGGGAGCAGGAGCAGTTCTGGGAACCCTCCCAGCCTGAGTTTGAGGTGGGAAAGAACAACCCAAGGAACAGGAGGAGCCCTGGGGATGGTCCCAGTTCAGGTTGAGGTGGGAAACAACAGCCCAGGGAGCTGGAGGAGCTTTGAGAACATTCCCAGATCGAGTTTGAGGTGGGAAAGAACAACCCAAGGAACAGGAGGAGCTCTGGGGATGATCACAGCCCCAGTTCGGAGGTGGAATCAACAGCCCAGGAGGAGCTCTGGGGACATTCCCAGAGTTCTGAGGTGGGAAAGAACAACCCAGGGAGCTGGAGGAGCCCTGGGGATGATCACAGCCTGAGTTTGAGGTGGGAATCAACAGCCCAGGGAGCAGGAGGAGCTCTGGAGAACATTCCAACCCCAGTTCTGAGGTGGGAAAAAACAGCCCAAGGAGCAGGAGGAGCTCTGGGAACATTCCCAGATCGAGTTTGAGGTGGGAAAGAACAGCCCAGGGAGCAGGAGGAGCTCTGGGGATGATCCCAGTTCAGGTTGAGGTGGGAAAGAACAGCCCAGGGAGCAGGAGGAGCTCTGGGGACACTCCCAGCCCTCCCTCCCCGCTCACCCGAGCTCTGGTTGGAGATGTGGGCCAGCCCTGGGAGGCTGCTGGCCAGTTTGGCCAGTCCCCCGTTGCTCAGCAGCTGCTGGATGGCCGTGGGCTTGCTGGAGGCTCCCAGGGCCAGCGAGGTGGGCACGGGGATGGTGCCGATGGTAGCCAGGCTCTGCAGGGCCCCTGGTGCCTTCAGAGCCGAGCTCTGGGGGTCACACAGCGGCTCTGAGCTCCTGGAGCTGCTGCTGCACCACCCCGAGCCGCCCGGTGTCCCCTGGGGACCACCCAGAGCCAGCCCTGGCCACCCCAAACCCCCCCAAACCCCCCCTGTGTCCCCTGAGGACCCCCCCAAACCCCTCCTGTGTCCCTTGGGGACCCCCCCAAAGCCCCCTGTGTCCCTTGGGGACCCCCCCAAACCCCCCTGGTGTCCCCTGAGGACTCCCCCCGATCCCCCTGGTGTCCCCTGGGACCCCCCCAAACCCCTCCTGTGTCCCCTGGGGACCCCCCCAAACCCCCCTGGTGTCCCCTGAGGACCCCCAAACCCCTCCTGTGTCCCTTGGGGACCCCCCCAAACCCCCCCTGTGTCCCTTGGGGACCCCCCCGGTCTCCCCTGGGGACCCCCAAACCCCTCCTGTGTCCCTTGGGGACCTCCCAAACCCCTCCTGTGTCCCTTGGGGACCCCCCAAACCCCTCCTGTGTCCCTTGGGGACCCCCCCGGTCTCCCCTAGGGACCCCCCCAAACCCCTCCTGTGTCCCTTGGGGACCCCCAAACCCCTCCTGTGTCCCCTGGGGACCCCCAAACCCCTCCTGTGTCCCTTGGGGACCCCCCCGGTCTCCCCTAGGGACCCCCCCAAACCCCTCCTGTGTCCCCTGGGGACCCCCAAACCCCTCCTGTGTCCCTTGGGGACCTCCCAAACCCCTCCTGTGTCCCTTGGGGACCCCCCCAAACCCCCCTGGTGTCCCCTGAGGACCCCCCCAAACCCCCCCTGTGTCCCCTGGGGACCCCCCCAAACCCCCCCGGTGTCCCCGGGGGCGCTGACCTGTCCAGGTGAGGCGCCGGGGGTGACACCGGGGGTGACACCGGGGGTGACACCGGGGGTGACCTTGGTGCCCACGTCCTGCAGGCTGAAGCTCAGCCCCTGCAGCAGGCTGCTGGCAGAGGCTGCTCCTGGAACGCCCCAGACACCCCGAAAATCACCCTGGGAGCACCCCCAAATCGGCCAGCAGCACCCCAGAGAGAGCTGGGGGGATCCCCACGGGGGGGTGGGGGATGGGGGGAGGGGGCTGAGTGCGGAGGGACCCCCAGGGGTCACCCAATCCAGCCTGGGACCCTGCAGGGACACCCCAAAAATCACCCTGGGGACCCTGCAGGGACACCCCAAAAATCACCCTGGGGACCCTGCAGGGACACCCCAAATTATCACTGGGGACCCTGCAGGGACACCCCAAATTATCACTGGGGACCCTGCAGGGACACCCCAAATTATCACTGGGGACCCTGCAGGGACACCCCAAGTTATCACTGGGGACCCTGCAGGGACACCCCAAATTATCACTGGGGACCCTGCACAGACACCCCAAATTCCCACCCTGGGACCCTGCAGGGACACCCCAAATTATCACTGGGGACCCTGCAGGGACACCCCAAATTCCCAGCCTGGGCAGTGCCAGCACCCTCTGGGGGGGTTGAACCTTTCCCCAAACCCCAAAACCCACCCCAAATCCCCCCAGGAGGGGAAAGAGGGGCTCCCCCACACCCCAAACCCCCTTGGGGGGGTCCCCCCACACCCCAAACCCTCCCGGGGATCCAAGGAGGGGCTCCCCCACACCCCAAACCCCCCCATAGGAGGAAAGAGGGGCTCCCCAAACCCCCCCAGGGGTCTCCTCCAGACCCCAAACCCTCCTGGGGGTCTCCCCAAACCCCAAACCCCCCCAGGGGTCTCCCCCACACCCCCCGGGGGTCCCCCCAGACCCCAAACCCCCCCAGGGGTCTCCCCCACACCCCCCGGGGGTCCCCCCAGACCCCAAACCCCCCCAGGAGGATGAGGAGGGGTCCCCCCCCACCCCAAACCCCCCGGGGGTCTCCCCCAAACCCCAAACCCCCCCAGGGATACAAGGAGGGGCCCCCCACACCCCAAACCCCCCAGGGGTCTCCCCCAAACCCCCCTGGGGGTCTCCCCACACCCTGAACCCCTCAGGGGGGTCTCCCCCAAACCCCAAACCCCCCCAGGGGTCTCCCCCACACCCCCTGGGGGTCTCCCCACACCCCAAACCGGGTGTCTCCCCCAAACCCCCCGGGAGGGGTCTCCCCACACCCCAAACCCCCAGGGGTCTCCCCCAAACCCCCCGGGAGGGGTCTCCCCACACCCCAAACCCCCCCAGGGGTCTCCCCCACACCCCCCGTGGGTCCCCCCACACCCCAAACCCCCCCGGGGGGCCCCCCCCCCCCCAAACCCCCCCAGGAGGATGAGGAGGGGTCTCCCCACACCCCAAACCCCCCGGGGGTCCCCCCAGACCCCAAACCCCTCCAGGGGTCTCCCCCAAACCCCCCGGGAGGGGTCCCTCCACACCCCAAACCCCCCCAGGAGGATGAGGAGGGGTCCCCCCACACCCCAAACCCCCCGGGGGTCCCCCCACACCCCAAACCCCCCAGGGGTCTCCCCAAACCCCCCGGGGGTCCCCCCAAACCCCCCCAGGGGTCTCCCCAAAACTCCTGGGGGTCTCCCCCACACCCCACACCCCCCGGGGGTCCCCCCACCCCCCCCACCCCCCCAGGAGGATGAGGAGGGGTCCCCCCACACCCCAAACCCCCCGGGGGTCTCCCCACACCCCAAACCCCCGGGGTCCCCCCAGACCCCAAACCCCCCCAGGAGGATGAGGAGGGGTCCCCCCACACCCCAAACCCCTCCAGGGGTCTCCCCCAAACCCCCGGGGAGGGGTCTCCCCACACCCCAAACCCCCCAGGGGTCTCCCCCAAACCCCCCGGGGGTGTCCCCACACCCCCCCGGGGGGTCCCCCCACAACCCCAAACCCCCCGGGGGTCCCCCCAGACCCCAAACCCCCCCAGGAGGATGAGGAGGGGTCCCCCCACACCCCAAACCCCCCCAGGGGTCTCCCCCACACCCCCCGGGGGTCCCCCCACAGCCCACACCCCCCGGGGGTCTCCCCAGACCCCAAACCCCCCCAGGGGTCCCCCCACACCCCAAACCCCCGGGGGTCTCCCCAGACCCCCCAGGACAGGTCGGTACCGGGCTGGCTCTGGTTGCCCGTGGCCACCAGCCGGCTCTGCAGGGCCGGGAACGCGCCGGGGGCCTGAGCCGGGCTCAGCGAGGCCTCGGGGCTTGAGCTCAGCCTAAAGGGACACAGACAGGTGAGGGGGGGACACCTGGCACAGGTGGGGACAGCTGGGACACCTGGGACAGCTGGGACAGCTGGGACAGGTGGGGACAGGTGGGGACAGGTGGGACAGGTGGGGACAGGTGGGGACAGGTGGGACAGGTGGGACAGCTGGGACAGCTGGGACAGGTGGGGACAGGTGGGGACAGCTGGGACAGGTGGGACAGGTGAGACAGGTGGGGACAGGTGGGGACAGGTGAGGACAGGTGAGGACAGGTGGGGACAGGTGGGGACAGCTGGGACAGGTGAGGACAGGTGAGGACAGGTGGGGACAGGTGGGGACAGGTGGGACAGGTGGGGACAGGTGGGGACAGGTGAGGACAGGTGGGACAGGTGGGGACAGCTGGGACAGGTGGGGACAGCTGGGACACCTGGGACAGGTGGGGACAGGTGGGACAGGTGGCACAGGTGGGGACAGGTGGGACAGGTGGCACAGGTGGGGACAGGTGGGGACAGGTGACACTGGGACAGGACAGGTGGGGACAGGTGACACTGGGACAGGACAGGTGAGGACAAGTGACACTGGGACAGAACAGGTGACACTGGGACAGAACAGGTGTGACACTGGGACAGGACAGGTGTGACACTGGGACAGGACAGGTGACACTGGGACAGGACAGGTGTGACACTGGGACAGAACAGGTGACACTGGGACAGGACAGGTGTGACACTGGGACAGGACAGGTGTGACACTGGGACAGGACAGGTGAGGACAGGTGACACTGGGACAGGACAGGTGTGACACTGGGACAGGACAGGTGAGGAC
This sequence comes from Pseudopodoces humilis, assembly GCF_049639895.1. Taxonomy (NCBI): domain Eukaryota; kingdom Metazoa; phylum Chordata; class Aves; order Passeriformes; family Paridae; genus Pseudopodoces; species Pseudopodoces humilis. The sequence continues at coordinate 4,615,613 of NC_142229.1, forward strand.
AGGTGACACTGGGACAGGACAGGTGACACTGGGACAGGACAGGTGAGGACAGGTGACACTGGGACAGAACAGGTGTGACACTGGGACAGAACAGGTGACACTGGGACAGGACAGGTGAGGACAGGTGACACTGGGACAGGACAGGTGACACTGGGACAGGACAGGTGACACTGGGACAGGACAGGTGAGGACAGGTGACACTGGGACAGGACAGGTGACACTGGGACAGGACAGGTGACACTGGGACAGGACAGGTGAGGACAGGTGACACTGGGACAGGACAGGTGTGACACTGGGACAGGACAGGTGTGACACTGGGACAGGACAGGTGAGGACAGGTGACACTGGGACAGGACAGGTGTGACACTGGGACAGGACAGGTGACACTGGGACAGGACAGGTGAGGACAGGTGACACTGGGACAGGACAGGTGACACTGGGACAGAACAGGTGACACTGGGACAGGACAGGTGTGACACTGGGACAGGACAGGTGAGGACAGGTGACACTGGGACAGGACAGGTGACACTGGGACAGGACAGGTGAGGACAGGTGACACTGGGACAGGACAGGTGACACTGGGACAGGACAGGTGAGGACAGGTGACACTGGGACAGGACAGGTGACACTGGGACAGGACAGGTGAGGGCAGGTGACACTGGGACAGAACAGGTGTGACACTGGGACAGGACAGGTGTGACACTGGGACAGGACAGGTGAGGACAGGTGAGGACAGGTGACACTGGGACAGGACAGGTGGGGACAGGTGACACTGGGACAGGACAGGTGAGGACAGGTGTGACACTGGGACAGGACAGGTGTGACACTGGGACAGGACAGGTGACACTGGGACAGGACAGGTGACACTGGGACAGGACAGGTGAGGACAGGTGTGACACTGGGACAGGACAGGTGACACTGGGACAGGACAGGTGTGACACTGGGACAGGACAGGTGTGACACTGGGACAGGACAGGTGTGACACTGGGACAGGACAGGTGTGACACTGGGACAGGACAGGTGACACTGGGACAGGACAGGTGACACTGGGACAGGACAGGTGAGGACAGGTGTGACACTGGGACAGGACAGGTGTGACACTGGGACAGGACAGGTGGGGACAGGTGACACTGGGACAGGACAGGTGACACTGGGACAGGACAGGTGGGGACAGGTGAGGACAGGTGGGGACTTAATCCAAGATTTGATATTTGATATATATTTAATCCATAAATTATTTTTAAACCGAATTGTTATTTTTGATAAAAATGTTATTTTTAATCCAAAACAGTTCTTTTTATTTTTAATATATATATATAAAATTAGATATAATTTATATAAATAATATATAATAAATATTATATTAATATAATACTTTATATTAATTATATATAATATAATATAATATAATACAATATAATATAATATAATATAATATAATATAATATATTTATTATATAATAAATATTATTAAAAATAATAAAATAATTAATATATATATTAAAATATATATATATTAAATAACATATATTAAAAAATATATATTAAAATATATATATAATATAGAAATATATATAATAATACATGTAAAATATTTTAAAAATATTTAAAATATTTTAAAAGGATATAAAATATATAAATATATAAAAATATATCAATATATAAAAATATATAAATATATAAAAATATATAAATATGTAAAAATATATATATGTATCTATAAATATATAAACATATAAATAATGTATGTAAATATATATAAAATATATATATAAATATATAAAATAAACATTAAATATATCAAAATATATATAAAATACATAAATATATATAAATATATATTTATATATATATATATAAAATATATGTAGGACACGTAAAATATATATAAAATATATTATAAATATATATCTATAAATATATAAATATATAAGTAATATAAAAATATATATAATATACGTAAATATATAGAAAATATATAGAATAAATATAAAATATATTAAAGTATATATAAAATATATAAATATGTAAAAGTAAAATATATATAGGACATGTAAAATATATATAAAGTATATAAAAATATATAAAGATATATAATAATGGTAATAATAATAGCAATAATAATGGCAATAATAATAACGGCAATAATAATAGTAATAATAATAATAGTAATAGTAATAATAATAATATTAATAGTAATAATAATAACAACCATACTGACAGTAATAATAGTAGTAATAATGCTAAAATAATAATTAAAATAAAAATAAAATAATAATAATAATAATACTAAAATAATAATAAAAATAAAAATGAAATAATAGTAATAATAGTAAAATAATAATAAAAATTAAAATAAAATAATAATAATAGTAATAATAGCAATGACAGTAATAATAATAGTAATAATAATAATATTAAAATAAAAATAAAAATATAATAAAAATAATAAAAATAATAGTAATAATAATGACAGTAATAATAATAGTAATAATAATATTAAAATAAAAATAAAAATATAATAATAGTAATTTTTGTTATAATTATATAATATATATAATAATAATAATAGTAATGATAATAATAGTAATGATAATAATACTAATAATACTAATACTAATACTAATTATTATTATTATTATTATTATTATTATTATTATTATTAACCCCGGAATTTCCCCCTTTCCCACTCACTTTTGGCTGGGGAACATTCCCGGGATCTCCTTGGAGCCGGAATTTCCCAGGGGCAGCGACTTCCCCGAGACCCCTGGAAATAATAATTCCATTAATAATTCCATTAATAATTCCCGAAATAATTCCATTAATCAATCCCATCAATAATTCCCTAAATAATTCCATAAATAATTCCATTAATAATTCCCAAAATAATTCCATTAATCAATCCCATCAATAATTCCCTAAATAATTCCATTAATCAATCCCATCAATAATTCCCTAAATAATTCCATTAATCAATCCCATCAATAATTCCCGAAATAATTCCATTAATCAATCCCATCAATAATTCCCGAAATAATTCCATTAATCAATCCCATCAATAATTCCCGAAATAATTCCATTAATCAATCCCATCAATAATTCCCGAAATAATTCCATTAATCAATCCCATCAATAATTCCCGAAATAATTCCATTAATCAATCCCATCAATAATTCCATAAATAATTCCATTAATCAATCCCATCAATAATTCCCGAAATAATTCCATAAATTCCCTAAATAATTCCATTAATCAATCCCATCAATAATTCCCTAAATAATTCCATAAATTCCCTAAATAATTCCATTAATCAATCCCATCAATAATTCCCGAAATAATTCCATAAATTCCCTAAATAATTCCCGTAAATAATTCCCAAAATAATTCCACAAATTCCCTAAATAATTCCCGAAATAATCCCATAAATAATCCCATAAATAACTCCATAAATAATTCCAGAAATCCCATAAATAATTCCACAAATTCCCTAAATAATTCCCGAAATAATCCCATAAATAATTCCCTAAATAATTCCATTAATCCCATCAATAATTCCCTAAATAATTCCCTAAATCCCATAAATAATTCCATAAATTCCCTAAATAATTCCCTAAATAATTCCCTAAATAATTCCATTAATCAATCCCATCAATAATTCCCCAAATAATTGCATTAATCAATCCCATCAATAATTCCATAAATAATTCCATAAATAATTCCATTAATCATTCCCGAAATAATTCCATTAATCAATCCCATCAATAATTCCCGAAATAATTGCATTAATCAATCCCATCAATAATTCCATAAATAATTCCATAAATAATTCCATTAATCATTCCTGAAATAATTCCATTAATCAATCCCATCAATAATTCCCGAAATAATTCCATTAATCAATCCCATCAATAATTCCCGAAATAATTCCATTAATCAATCCCATCAATAATTCCATAAATAATTCCATTAATCAATCCCATCAATAATTCCCGAAATAATTCCATTAATCAATCCCATCAATAATTCCCGAAATAATTCCATAAATAATGTATGCATAATAATAATAATAATGTGTACAGGTGACACCCACAGGTGTGTACAGGTGACACCCACAGGTGTACAGGTGACACCCACAGGTGTGTACAGGTGACACCCATGAGTGTACAGGTGACACCCACAGGTGTGTCCAGGTGACACCCATGAGTGTACAGGTGACACCCACAGGTGTACAGGTGACACCCACAGGTGTGTGCAGGTGACACCACAGGTGTGTACAGGTGACACCCCCAGGTGTGTACAGGTGACACCCACAGGTGTACAGGTGACACCCACGGGTGTGTACAGGTGACACCCACGGGTGTACAGGTGACACCCACAGGTGTGTACAGGTGACACCACAGGTGTGTACAGGTGACACCCACAGGTGTGTACAGGTGACACCACAGGTGTGTACAGCTGACACCCACAGGTGTACAGGTGACACCACAGGTGTGTACAGGTGACACCCACAGGTGTGTACAGGTGACACCCACAGGAGTGTACAGGTGACACCACAGGTGTGTACAGGTGACACCCCCAGGTGTGTACAGGTGACACCCACAGGTGTGTACAGGTGACACCCACAGGTGTGTACAGGTGACACCACAGGTGTGTACAGGTGACACCCACAGGTGTGTACAGGTGACACCCATGAGTGTACAGGTGACACCCACAGGTGTGTACAGGTGACACCCACAGGTGTACAGGTGACACCACAGGTGTGTACAGGTGACACCCACAGGTGTGTACAGGTGACACCCACAGGTGTGTACAGGTGACACCCACAGGTGTGTACAGGTGACACCCACAGGTGTGTACAGGTGACACCCACAGGTGTGTACAGGTGACACCCACAGGTGTACAGGTGACACCCACAGGTGTGTACAGGTGACACCACAGGTGTGTACAGGTGACACCCACAGGTGTGTACAGGTGACACCCACAGGTGTGTACAGGTGACACCCACAGGTGTGTACAGGTGACACCCACAGGTGTGTACAGGTGACACCCACAGGTGTGTACAGGTGACACCCACAGGTGTACAGGTGACACCCACAGGTGTGTACAGGTGACACCCACAGGTGTGCAGAGGTGACACCCATGAGTGTACAGGTGACACCCACAGGTGTGTACAGGTGACACCCATGAGTGTACAGGTGACACCCATGAGTGTACAGGTGACACCCACAGGTGTGTACAGGTGACACCCACAGGTGTGTACAGGTGACACCACAGGTGTGTACAGGTGACACCCACGGGTGTGTACAGGTGACACCCACAGGTGTGTACAGGTGACACCCACAGGTGTGTACAGGTGACACCCACAGGTGTGTACAGGTGACACCCATGAGTGTACAGGTGACACCCACAGGTGTGTACAGGTGACACCCACAGGTGTGTACAGGTGACACCCACAGGTGTGTACAGGTGACACCCACAGGTGTGTACAGGTGACACCCACAGGTGTGTACAGGTGACACCCACAGGTGTGTACAGGTGACACCACAGGTGTGTACAGGTGACACCCATGAGTGTACAGGTGACACCCATGAGTGTACAGGTGACACCCACAGGTGTGTACAGGTGACACCCACAGGTGTGTACAGGTGACACCCACAGGTGTGTACAGGTGACACCCACAGGTGTGTACAGGTGACACCCACGGGTGTGCAAAATCCAAACCCGCCCGGGCCAAAAAATCCTGGAATTCCGGTTGGGAATGGCCGGGAATGGTTGGGAAAATCCCAAAATTCCGGTTTGGAAGGGTGGGAATGGTTGGGAATCCAACTCAAAACCGGGAAAATCCCGGAATTCCGGTTGGAAAGGCTGGGAATGGTTGGGAATGGTTGGGAATGGTTGGGAATTGTTGGGAATCCAACAGCAAACCGGGAAAAGCCCGGAATTCCATTTGGGAATCGTTGGGAATTCAACAGAAAACCGGGAAAATCCCGGAATTCCGGTTGGAAAGGCTGGGAATTGTTGGGAATGGTTGGGAATGGTTGGGAATGGTTGGGAATGGTTGGGAATCCAACAGAAAACCGGGAAAATCCCGGAATTCCGTTTGGGAATGGTTGGGAATGGTTGGGAATGGTTGGGAATCCAACAGAAAACCGGGAAAATGCCGGAATTCCGGTTGGGAATGGTTGGGAATGGTTGGGAATGGTTGGGAATGGTTGGGAATGGTTGGGAATGGTTGGGAATGGTTGGGAATGGTTGGGAATGGTTGGGAATGGTTGGGAATGGTTGGGAATGGTTGGGAATGGTTGGGAATGGTTGGGAATTGTTGGGAATTGTTGGGAATTGTTGGGAATGGTCGGGAATGGTTGGGAATGGTTGGGAATTGTTGGGAATCCAACTCAAAACTGGGAAACGCCGGAATTCCGGTTGGGAATGACCGGGAATGGTTGGGAATGGTTGGGAATGGTTGGGAATGGTTGGGAATCGTTGGGAATCCAACAGAAAACCGGGAAAAGCCCGGAATTCCATTTGGGAATCATTGGGAATCCAACAGAAAACCGGGAAAACGCCAGAATTCCGGTTGGGAATGGTTGGGAATGGTTGGGAATGGTTGGGAATGGTTGGGAATGGTTGGGAATCCAACAGAAAACCGGGAAAATGCCGGAATTCCGGTTGGGAATGGTTGGGAATGGTCAGGAATGGTTGGGAATGGTTGGGAATCCAACAGAAAACCAGGAAAACCCCGGAATTCCGGTTGGAAAGGGTCGGGAATCATTGGGAATGGTTGGGAATTGTTGGGAATGGTTGGGAATGGTTGGGAATTCCGGTTGGGAATGGTTGGGAATGGTTGGGAATCGTTGGGAATCCAACAGCAAACCGGGAAAAGCCCGGAATTCCATTTGGGAATCGTTGGGAATCCAACAGAAAACCGGGAAAACGCCAGAATTCCGGTTGGGAATGGTTGGGAATGGTTGGGAATTGTTGGGAATGGTTGGGAATCATTGGGAATCGTTGGGAATTGTTGGGAATGGTTGGGAATTGTTGGGAATTCCGGTTGGGAATGGTTGGGAATGGTTGGGAATTGTTGGGAATGGTTGGGAATTGTTGGGAATGGTTGGGAATCATTGGGAATCCAACAGAAAACCGGGAAAACCCCGGAATTCCGGTTGGGAATGGTCAGGAATGGTTGGGAATCCAACAGAAAACCGGGAAAACGCCGGAATTCCGGTTGGGAATGACCGGGAATGGTTGGGAATTGTTGGGAATGGTTGGGAATCCAACAGAAAAACGGGAAAATGCCGGAATTCCGGTTGGGAATTGTTGGGAATTGTTGGGAATGGTTGGGAATGGTTGGGAATGGTTGGGAATGGTTGGGAATGGTTGGGAATGGTCGGGAATTGTTGGGAATTGTTGGGAATCCAACTCAAAACCGGGAAAACGCCGGAATTCCGTTCGGGAACGTTCGGGAATTACCTGGGGGCGGTTTGTCGGCTCGCGGGATCGCTCGCCTCGGGAGCGGCGCCGAGCTCACCGGGCCCGGCTTGGGAAGGGTTGGGAATGGTCGGGAATGGTTGGGAATTGTTGGGAATGGTTGGGAATGGCCGGGAATGGTTGGGAATGGTTGGGAATGGTTGGGAATGGTTGGGAATCCAACACAAAACCAGGAAAATCCCGGAATTCCGGTTGGGAATGGCCGGGAATGGTTGGGAATTGTTGGGAATGGTTGGGAATGGTTGGGAAGGGTTTGGGGAAAAAATTCCAGTTGGGAATGGTCGGGAATGGTTGGGAAAAGCCCAGAATTCTGGTTGGGAATGGTTGGGAATTCAACAGAAAACCGGGAAAACCCCGGAATTCCGGTTGGAAATGGTCGGGAATCATTGGGAATGGTTGGGAATGGCCGGGAATGGTTGGGAATTGTTTGGAATGGTTGGGAATGGTTGGGAATGGTCGGGAATGGTTGGGAATGGTTGGGAATGGTTGGGAATCCAACAGAAAACCGGGAAAACGCCGGAATTCCGTTCGGGAACGTTCGGGAATTACCTGGGGGCGGTTTGTCGGCTCGCGGGATCGCTCGCCTCGGGAGCGGCGCCGAGCTCACCGGGCCCGGCTTGGGAAGGGACAGCGCGGCCACCTTGGCCTTGGGGCTGGAGGTCGGACTGCTGGACACGCTGGAGAGATCCTGAGGGACAGACGGACACCGGGATCAGCCGGGAATTGGGGGAAAATCTGGGAATTTTGGGAATTCTGGGATTTGGGGAAAAAAATCTGGGAATTTGGGAAAGAAAATCTGGGAATTTTGGGATTTGTAAGATTTGTAGAACCTCTCCCCACTCATTTTTGGCCATTTTTGGTCATTTTTGGTCATTTTTGGCCATTTTTGGCCATTTTTGGTGATCCAGCTTCTCCAAACCCCCATCCCAACCTCCATTTTTGGTCATTTTTGATCATTTTATGAACATTTTTTGGACATTTTTGAACATTTTTTGAACATTTTTTTGGTCATTTTTGAATGTTTTTGGACATTTTTGGACATTTTTTGAACATTTTTGGTCATTTTTGGTCATTTTTGGCCATTTTTGGTGATCCCGCGTCTCCAACCCCCCATCCCAAGCTCCATTTTTGGTCATTTTTGGTCATTTTTGGTCATTTTATGTCACTTTTTGGCCATTTTTGACCATTTTATGTCATTTTTCGGCCATTTTTGGTCATTTTTGGTCATTTTTGGCCATTTTTGGTCATTTTTGGCCATTTTTGGTCATTTTTGGTGATCCAGCTTCTCCAAACCCCCATCCCAACCTCCATTTTTGGCCATTTTTGGTCATTTTATGTCACTTTTTGCCCATTTTTGGCCAATTTTTGATCATTTTATGTCAACTTTTCGGCCATTTTTGGTCATTTTTGGTCATTTTTGGCCATTTTTGGTCATTTTTGGTCATTTTTGGCCATTTTTGGTCATTTTTGGTCATTTTTGGCCATTTTTGGTCATTTTCGGTGATCCAGCTTCTCCAAACCCCCATCCCAACCTCCATTTTTGGTCATTTTTGGTCATTTTTGATCATTTTATGTCACTTTTCGGCCATTTTGATCATTTTATGTCACTTTTCGGCCATTTTTGGTCATTTTTGGTCATTTTTGGCCATTTTTGGTAATTTTTGATTTTATGTCACTTTTCGGCCATTTTTGGCCATTTTTGGTCATTTTCGGTGATCCAGCTTCTCCAAACCCCCATCCCAACCTCCATTTTTGGCCATTTTTGGTCATTTTATGTCACTTTTTGCCCATTTTTGCCCATTTTTGGCCATTTTTGATCATTTTATGTCACTTTTCGGCCATTTTTGGTCATTTTTGGTCATTTTCGGTGATCCAGCTTCTCCAAACCCCCATCCCAACCTCCATTTTTGGTCATTTTTGGTCATTTTTGGTCATTATTTGGCACTTTTCGGCCATGTTGATCATTTTATGTCACTTTTCGGCCATTTTTGGTCATTTTTGGTAATTTTTGGCCATTTTTGGTCATTTTTGATTTTATGTCACTTTTCGGCCATTTTTGGCCATTTTTGGTCATTTTCGTTGATCCAGCTTCTCCAAACCCCCATCCCAACCTCCATTTTTGGCCATTTTTGTTCATTTTATGTCACTTTTTGCCCATTTTTGCCCGTTTTTGCCCGTTTTTGTTCGCTTTTCCCCATTTTCGCTCATTTTGACGCCACAAAAACCCCGTTTTCCCCCCAAAAAAAAACCCCCTCACCTCCGATCCCGAGGGAGAAGCCGGGATTTTGGCCGCAGGTGACGTCGGCCTGCTGCTCCTGTCGGGAATTTCGAAGGACAAATCCCTCCTGCCGCAATCCCGGGGTTTTTTCTTCCTCTCCGCGTCCAAATCCCGCGGCTCCGAGCTCGAGTGGCTCTCGGAGCGGGTCAGGATTCCCGTCAGGAAATCGGCAATCTCATCCTGGGGAGGGTTTTTGGGGTAAAAAATCAGGATTTTAGGGCTGGAAATGAAATATTCCCGAAAAAAATGTGTGGTTTGAAGGTTGGGAATTGTGGATTTGGGATCAAAAATGTGGATTTTGGGGTAAAAAATGAGGATTTTAGGGCTGGAAATGAAATATTCCCGAAAAAATGTGTGGTTTGAAGGGTGGGAATTGTGGATTTGGGATCAAAAATGTGGATTTTGGGATCAAAAATGTGGATTTTGGGATAAAGAATGAGGATTTTGGGATAAAAAATGTGGATTTTGGGATCAAAAATGAGGATTTTGGGATAAAAAATGAGGATTTTAGGGCTGGAAATGAAATATTCCCAAAGAATTCAGCAATGGAAATGAAATATTCCCAAAGAAATTGGAGTTTGAAGGGTGGGAATTGTGGATTTGGGATAAAATTTGTGGATTTTGGGATAAAAAATGAGGATTTTGGAATAAAAAAATGAGGATTTTAGGGCTGGAAATGAAATATTCCCAAAGAAATTGGAGTTTGAAGGTTGAGAATTATGGATTTTGGGATAAAAAATGAGGATTTTGGGATAAAAAATGAGGATTTTAGGGCTGGAAATGAAATCTTCCCGAAAAAAATGTGTGGTTTGAAGGGTGGGAATTGTGGATTTGGGATCAAAAATGTGGATTTTGGGATAAAAAATGTGGATTTTGGGGTAAAAAATGAGGATTTTGGGATCAAAAATGAGGATTTAGGTTTGGGAATTGTGGATTTAGGAGATTTTTGGGGTAAAAAATGAGGATTTTAGGGCTGGAAATGAAATATTCCCGAAAAAATGTGTGGTTTGAAGGTTGGGAATTGTGGATTTGGGATCAAAAATGTGGATTTTGGGATAAAAAATGAGGATTTTGGGGTAAAAAATGAGGATTTTGGGATAAAAAATGTGGATTTTGGGATCAAAAATGTGGATTTTGGGATCAAAAATGAGGATTTTGGGATCAAAAATGAGGATTTTGGGATCAAAAATGAGGATTTTGGGATAAAAAATGAGGATTTTAGGGCTGGAAATGAAATATTCCCAAAGAATTCAGCAATGGAAATGAAATATTCCCAAAGAAATTGGAGTTTGAAGGGTGGGAATTGTGGATTTGGGATCAAAAATGTGGATTTTGGGGTAAAAAATGAGGATTTTAGGGCTGGAAATGAAATATTCCCGAAAAAATGTGTGGTTTGAAGGGTGGGAATTGTGGATTTGGGATCAAAAATGTGGATTTTGGGGTAAAAAATGAGGATTTTGGGATAAAAAATGTGGATTTTAGGGCTGGAAATGAAATATTCCCAAAGAAATTGGAGTTTGAAGGTTGGGAATTGATGGATTTGGGATAAAAAATGTGGATTTTGGGATAAAAAATGAGGATTTTGGGATAAAAAATGAGGATTTAGGTTTGGGAATTGTGGATTTAGGAGATTTTTGGGGTAAAAAATGAGGATTTTAGGGCTGGAAATGCAATATTCCCAAAGAAATTGGAGTTTGAAGGTTGGGAATTGATGGATTTGGGATCAAAAATGTGGATTTTGGGATAAAAAATGAGGATTTTGGGATAAAAATTTGAATTTTGGGATCAAAAATGTGGATTTTGGGATCAAAAATGTGAATTTTGGGATAAAAAATGAGGATTTTAGGGCTGGAAATGCAATATTCCCAAAGAAATTGGAGTTTGAAGGGTGGGAATTGTGGATTTGGGATCAAAAATGTGGATTTTGGGATAAAAAATGTGGATTTTGGGATAAAAAATGAGGATTTTGGGATAAAAAATGTGGATTTTGGGATAAAAAATGAGGATTTTGGGATAAAAAATGAGGATTTAGGTTTGGGAATTGTGGATTTAGGAGATTTTTGGGGTAAAAAATGAGGATTTTAGGGCTGGAAATGCAATATTCCCAAAGAAATTGGAGTTTGAAGGTTGGGAATTGATGGATTTGGGATATTTTGGGATAAAAAAACCCCAAAAAAACCTGTTTTTATCCCTAAATCCCAAATCCCAGAGACACCCAGGGATCTCCCAAACCCCCTCCCGAGGAGAGAATTCCCAAATTTCACCACATTCCAGAAGATTCCTTCCCTTTTTTTTTTGGGATGCAGAAGAATTCCTGATTTTACCTGGATGCACCTGTCCACCATGCTCTGGGTCAGACCTTCGGATTTCTTTTTGGCTTTGCTTATCCTAAGGCCAAAAAAAAAAAATAGCAACAAAAGAGGTGAAAATCCACAGCTGACGAGGAAATAAAAACGGTTTTTGGGGCTCCCCAGGGCGTTTTGTAAATTAAATTTGGTTTTTCAGAGCTCTGTCTTCACACCTGGAAGTTTTCTCTTTTTTTTCTGGTTTTTTTGGTCATTTTTCTTTAATTTTTCTCTCATTTTTTTCTTATTTTTCTCTCATTTTTGTCTCATTTTTGTCTCATTTTTCTCTCATTTTTCTCTCCTTTTTTTCTAATTTCTCTCTCATTTTTCTCTTATTTTTCTCTCATTTCTCTCTCATTTCTCTCTCATTTTTCTCTCCTTTTTCTCTCATTTCTCTCTAATTTTCCTTCAATTTTTCTCTCATTTTTCTCTCATTTCTCTCTCATTTTTTTCTAATTTTTTTCTAATTTCTCTCTCATTTTTCTCTCATTTTTTTCTAATTTCGCTCTCATTTTTCTCTCATTTTTCTCTCATTTCTCTCTCATTTTTCTCTTTTTTTTCTAATTTCTCTCTCATTTTTCTCTTATTTTTCTCTCATTTTTCTCTCCTTTTTCTCTCATTTCTCTCTAATTTTCCTTAACTTTTTCTCTTTTTTTTCTCTCATTTTTTTCTAATTTCTCTCTCATGTTTCTCTTATTTTTCCCTCATTTCTCTCTCATTTTTCTCTTTTTTTTCTAATTTCTCTCTAATTTTTCTCTTATTTTTCTCTCATTTTTTTCTAATTTCTCTCTAATTTTTCTCTTATTTTTCTCTCATTTCTCTCTCATTTTTCTCTCATTTCTCTCTAATTTTCCTTCAATTTTTCTCTTATTTTTCTCTCATTTTTTCCTAATTTTTTTCTAATTTCTCTCTCATTTTTCTCTCATTTTTCTCACATTTCTCTCTCATTTTTCTCTAATTTTTCTCTCTTTTTTTTCTAATTTCTCTCTAATTTTTCTCTTATTTCTCTCTAATTTTCTCTTATTTTTCTCTCATTTTTGTCTCATTTTTCTCTCATTTTTCTCTCATTTCTCTCTAATTTTCCTTCAATTCTTCTCTCATTTTTCTCTCATTTTTTTCTAATTTTTTTCTAATTTCTCTCTAATTTTTCTCTTAGTTTTCTCTCATTTTTCTCTCATTTTTCTCTCATTTCTCTCTAATTTTCCTTCAATTTTTCTCTCATTTTTCTCTCATTTTTTTCTCATTTTTCTCTAATTTCTAATTTTTCTCTCATTTTTCTCTTATTTTTCTCTCATTTTCTTCTCATTTTTCTCTTATTTTCCTCTCATTTTTCTCTACTTTCTCTCTCATTTTTCTCTCATTTTTCTCTCACTTTTATCTCATTTTTCTCTCATTTTTCTCTGGAAATTCTTCCCGGGAAAAGCCAATCCCGGTGCCCAGAATTCCCGGGAAAAGCCAATCCCAGTGCCCAGAATTCCCGGGAAAAGCGACTCCCGGTGCCCAGAATTCCCGGGAAAAGCGACTCCCGGTGCCCAGAATTCCCGGGAAAAAGCGAATCCACAGCCAGAAATTCCCGGGAAAAGCCAATCCCAGTGCCCAGAATTCCCGGGAAAAGGGGAACCCCCAGCCCAGAATTCCCGGGAAAAGCCAATCCCAGTGCCCAGAATTCCCGGGAAAAGCCAATCCCAGTGCCCAGAATTCCCGGGAAAAGCGACTCCCGGTGCCCAGAATTCCCGGGAAAAGCCAATCCCGGTGCCCAGAATTCCCGGGAAAAGCGACTCCCGGTGCCCAGAATTCCCGGGAAAAGCCAATCCCGGTGCCCAGAATTCCCGGGAAAAAGCGAATCCACAGCCAGAAATTCCCGGGAAAAGCCAATTCCGGTGCCCAGAATTCCCGGGAAAAGCCAATCCCGGTGCCCAGAATTCCCGGGAAAAGCCAATCCCAGTGCCCAGAATTCCCGGGAAAAGCCAATCCCAGTGCCCAGAATTCCCGGGAAAAGCGACTCCCGGTGCCCAGAATTCCTGGGAAAAGCCAATCCCAGTGCCCAGAATTCCCGGGAAAAGCCAATCCCGGTGCCCAGAATTCCCGGGAAAAGGGGAACCCCCAGCCCAGAATTCCCGGGAAAAGGGGAACCCCCAGCCCAGAATTCCCGGGAAAAGCCAATCCCGGTGCCCAGAATTCCCGGGAAAAGCCAATCCCAGTGCCCAGAATTCCCGGGAAAAGGGGAACCCCCAGCCCAGAATTCCCGGGAAAAGCGACTCCCGGTGCCCAGAATTCCCGGGAAAAGCCAATCCCGGTGCCCAGAATTCCCGGGAAAAGGGGAACCCCCAGCCCAGAATTCCCGGGAAAAGCCAATCCCGGTGCCCAGAATTCCCGGGAAAAGCGACTCCCGGTGCCCAGAATTCCCGGGAAAAGCGACTCCCGGTGCCCAGAATTCCCGGGAAAAAGCGAATCCACAGCCAGAAATTCCCGGGAAAAGCCAATCCCAGTGCCCAGAATTCCCGGGAAAAGGGGAACCCCCAGCCCAGAATTCCCGGGAAAAGCCAATCCCAGTGCCCAGAATTCCCGGGAAAAGCCAATCCCAGTGCCCAGAATTCCCGGGAAAAGCCAATCCCAGTGCCCAGAATTCCCGGGAAAAGCGACTCCCGGTGCCCAGAATTCCCGGGAAAAGCCAATCCCAGTGCCCAGAATTCCCGGGAAAAGCCAATCCCAGTGCCCAGAATTCCCGGGAAAAGCGACTCCCGGTGCCCAGAATTCCCGGGAAAAGCCAATCCCGGTGCCCAGAATTCCCGGGAAAAGCGACTCCCGGTGCCCAGAATTCCCGGGAAAAGCCAATCCCGGTGCCCAGAATTCCCGGGAAAAGCCAATCCCGGTGCCCAGAATTCCCGGGAAAAGCCAATCCCGGTGCCCAGAATTCCCGGGAAAAAGCGAATCCACAGCCAGAAATTCCCGGGAAAAGCCAATTCCGGTGCCCAGAATTCCCGGGAAAAGCCAATCCCGGTGCCCAGAATTCCCGGGAAAAGCCAATCCCAGTGCCCAGAATTCCCGGGAAAAGCCAATCCTGGTGCCCAGAATTCCCGGGAAAAGGGGAACCCCCAGCCCAGAATTCCCGGGAAAAGCGACTCCCGGTGCCCAGAATTCCCAGGAAAAAGCGAATCCACAGCCAGAAATTCCCGGGAAAAGCCAATCCCAGTGCCCAGAATTCCCGGGAAAAGGGGAACCCCCAGCCCAGAATTCCCGGGAAAAGCCAATCCCAGTGCCCAGAATTCCCGGGAAAAGCCAATCCCAGTGCCCAGAATTCCCGGGAAAAGCCAATCCCAGTGCCCAGAATTCCCGGGAAAAGCCAATCCCAGTGCCCAGAATTCCCGGGAAAAGCCAATCCCAGTGCCCAGAATTCCCGGGAAAAGCCAATCCCGGTGCCCAGAATTCCCGGGAAAAGGGGAACCCCCAGCCCAGAATTCCCGGGAAAAGCCAATCCCAGTGCCCAGAATTCCCGGGAAAAGCCAATCCCAGTGCCCAGAATTCCCGGGAAAAGCCAATCCCAGTGCCCAGAATTCCCGGGAAAAGCCAATCCCGGTGCCCAGAATTCCCGGGAAAAGCCAATCCCGGTGCCCAGAATTCCCGGGAAAAGCGACTCCCGGTGCCCAGAATTCCCGGGAAAAGCCAATCCCGGTGCCCAGAATTCCCGGGAAAAGCCAATCCCAGTGCCCAGAATTCCCGGGAAAAGCCAATCCCAGTGCCCAGAATTCCCGGGAAAAGCGACTCCCGGTGCCCAGAATTCCCGGGAAAAGCGACTCCCGGTGCCCAGAATTCCCGGGAAAAGCGACTCCGGGCTCACCGGAGGTTGTCGTCGGCTCCCCCCACCACCACCAGGCTGTTTTCCGCACGGATCTTTTCCCGGAAATCCTCCATGGCCTCGGCGTTGCACTGCAGGGAATTCTGCCCGATGACGAAGAGCACCGGAGTCTTCATCTCCAGCAGGGGATCGTCCACGTCCTGCCGGAAAAACGGGAATCAGGGATGGGAAAAACAACGGGAATCATGGATGGGAGGGAGTGGGAAAAATGGGAATTCTGGGATGGGAGGGAGCAGGAAAAATGGGAATTCTGGGATGGGAGGGAGCAGGAAAAATGGGAATTCTGGGATGGGAGGGAGCAGGAATAACGGGATGGGAAAAACGGGAATCACGGGATGGAGTGGGAAAAATGGGATGGGATGGAGCAGGAAAAACGGGAATTCTGGGATGGGAGGGAGCGGGAAAAATGGGAATCATGGATGGGATGGAGCAGGAAAAATGGGAATTCTGGGATGGGATGGAGTGGGAAAAACGGGAATCAGGGGATGGGAAAAACAACGGGAATCATGGATGGGAGGGAGCGGGAAAAATGGGAATTCTGGGATGGGATGGAGCAGGAAAAATGGGAATTCTGGGATGGGATGGAGCGGGAATAACGGGATGGGAAAAACGGGAATCACGGGATGGAGCGGGAAAAACGGGAATCAGGGGATGGGAAAAACAACGGGAATCATGGATGGGAGGGAGCGGGAAAAATGGGAATAACGGGATGGGATGGAGCAGGAAAAATGGGAATAACGGGATGGGAATCACGGGAATCAGGGGATGGGAAAAACAACGGGAATCATGGATGGGAGGGAGCGGGAAAAATGGGAATTCTGGGATGGGAGGGAGCGGGAAAAATGGGAATAAAGGGATGGGACGGAGCGGGAAAAATGGGAAAAACGGGATGGGAGGGAGTGGGAATTCTGGGATGGGATGGAGCAGGAAAAACGGGATGGGATGAAAAATGGGATAGGATGGAGCGGGAAAAACGGGAATTCCAGGATGGGATGGAGCGGGAATAACGGGATGGGATGAAAAATGGGATGGAGTGGGAATTCTGGAGCGAGAATTCCAGGATGGGATGGAGCAGAAAAACCGGGATGGGGTGGAGCCGGAAAAATGGGATGAGGGGGAATCCCAGCGGGAAGCGCTGCTGGAGCTCCGGGAATGTCTTTGTGACGGAATTTCACTGGAAAACCAGGGATCCAGCCATGGATAACGGATCCAGCCATGGATAACGGATCCAGGAATGGATAACGGATCCGGCCATGGATAACGGATCCAGGAATGGATAACGGATCCAGGAATGGATAACGGATCCAGCCATGGATAACGGATCCAGGAATGGATAACGGATCCAGCCATGGATAACGGATCCAGCCATGGATAACGGATCCAGCCATGGATAACGGATCCAGGAATGGATAACGGATCCGGCCATGGATAACGGATCCAGCCATGGATAACGGATCCAGCCATGGATAACGGATCCAGGAATGGATAACGGATCCAGGAATGGATAACGGATCCAGCCATGGATAACGGATCCAGCCATGGATAACGGATCCAGCCATGGATAACGGATCCAGGAATGGATAACGGATCCAGGAATGGATAACGGATCCAGGAATGGATAACGGATCCAGCCATGGATAACGGATCCAGCCATGGATAACGGATCCAGGAATGGATAACGGATCCAGCCATGGATAACGGATCCAGCCATGGATAACGGATCCAGGAATGGATAACGGATCCAGCCATGGATAACGGATCCAGGAATGGATAACGGATCCAGGAATGGATAACGGATCCAGGAATGGATAACGGATCCGGCCATGGATAACGGATCCGGGAATGGATAACGGATCCAGCCATGGATAACGGATCCAGGAATGGATAACGGATCCGGCCATGGATAACGGATCCAGGAATGGATAACGGATCCAGCCATGGATAACGGATCCAGCCATGGATAACGGATCCAGGAATGGATAACGGATCCAGGAATGGATAACGGATCCAGGAATGGATAACGGATCCAGCCATGGATAACGGATCCAGCCATGGATAACGGATCCAGCCATGGATAACGGATCCAGCCATGGATAACGGATCCAGCCATGGATAACGGATCCAGGAATGGATAACGGATCCAGCCATGGATAACGGATCCAGCCATGGATAACGGATCCAGGAATGGATAACGGATCCGGCCATGGATAACGGATCCAGCCATGGATAACGGATCCAGCCATGGATAACGGATCCAGGAATGGATAACGGATCCAGGAATGGATAACGGATCCAGGAATGGATAACGGATCCAGCCATGGATAACGGATCCAGGAATGGATAACGGATCCAGCCATGGATAACGGATCCAGCCATGGATAACGGATCCAGCCATGGATAACGGATCCAGGAATGGATAACGGATCCAGGAATGGATAACGGATCCAGCCATGGATAACGGATCCAGCCATGGATAACGGATCCAGCCATGGATAACGGATCCAGCCATGGATAACGGATCCAGCCATGGATAACGGATCCAGCCATGGATAACGGATCCAGGAATGGATAACGGATCCAGGAATGGATAACGGATCCAGGAATGGATAACGGATCCAGGAATGGATAACGGATCCAGGAATGGATAACGGATCCAGCCATGGATAACGGATCCGGCCATGGATAACGGATCCAGGAATGGATAACGGATCCAGCCATGGATAACGGATCCAGCCATGGATAACGGATCCAGGAATGGATAACGGATCCGGCCATGGATAACGGATCCAGGAATGGATAACGGATCCGGCCATGGATAACGGATCCAGCCATGGATAACGGATCCAGCCATGGATAACGGATCCAGCCATGGATAACGGATCCAGCCATGGATAACGGATCCAGCCATGGATAACGGATCCAGCCATGGATAACGGATCCAGGAATGGATAACGGATCCGGCCATGGATAACGGATCCAGCCATGGATAACGGATCCAGCCATGGATAACGGATCCAGGAATGGATAACGGATCCAGCCATGGATAACGGATCCAGGAATGGATAACGGATCCAGGAATGGATAACGGATCCAGGAATGGATAACGGATCCAGCCATGGATAACGGATCCAGCCATGGATAACGGATCCAGCCATGGATAACGGATCCAGCCATGGATAACGGATCCAGGAATGGATAACGGATCCAGGAATGGATAACGGATCCAGCCATGGATAACGGATCCAGGAATGGATAACGGATCCAGCCATGGATAACGGATCCAGCCATGGATAACGGATCCAGCCATGGATAACGGATCCAGGAATGGATAACGGATCCGGCCATGGATAACGGATCCAGGAATGGATAACGGATCCGGCCATGGATAACGGATCCAGCCATGGATAACGGATCCAGCCATGGATAACGGATCCAGCCATGGATAACGGATCCAGCCATGGATAACGGATCCAGCCATGGATAACGGATCCAGCCATGGATAACGGATCCAGGAATGGATAACGGATCCGGCCATGGATAACGGATCCAGGAATGGATAACGGATCCAGCCATGGATAACGGATCCAGCCATGGATAACGGATCCAGGAATGGATAACGGATCCGGCCATGGATAACGGATCCAGCCATGGATAACGGATCCAGCCATGGATAACGGATCCAGGAATGGATAACGGATCCAGCCATGGATAACGGATCCAGCCATGGATAACGGATCCAGGAATGGATAACGGATCCAGGAATGGATAACGGATCCAGCCATGGATAACGGATCCAGGAATGGATAACGGATCCAGCCATGGATAACGGATCCAGCCATGGATAACGGATCCAGCCATGGATAACGGATCCAGGAATGG
Source organism: Pseudopodoces humilis (assembly GCF_049639895.1). Taxonomy (NCBI): domain Eukaryota; kingdom Metazoa; phylum Chordata; class Aves; order Passeriformes; family Paridae; genus Pseudopodoces; species Pseudopodoces humilis. The sequence continues at coordinate 4,635,459 of NC_142229.1, forward strand.
ATAACGGATCCGGCCATGGATAACGGATCCAGGAATGGATAACGGATCCGGCCATGGATAACGGATCCAGCCATGGATAACGGATCCAGCCATGGATAACGGATCCAGCCATGGATAACGGATCCAGCCATGGATAACGGATCCAGCCATGGATAACGGATCCAGCCATGGATAACGGATCCAGGAATGGATAACGGATCCGGCCATGGATAACGGATCCAGCCATGGATAACGGATCCAGCCATGGATAACGGATCCAGGAATGGATAACGGATCCAGCCATGGATAACGGATCCAGCCATGGATAACGGATCCAGGAATGGATAACGGATCCAGCCATGGATAACGGATCCAGCCATGGATAACGGATCCAGGAATGGATAACGGATCCAGGAATGGATAACGGATCCGGCCATGGATAACGGATCCGGCCATGGATAACGGATCCAGCCATGGATAACGGATCCAGGAATGGATAACGGATCCAGCCATGGATAACGGATCCAGCCATGGATAACGGATCCAGCCATGGATAACGGATCCAGGAATGGATAACGGATCCAGGAATGGATAACGGATCCAGCCATGGATAACGGATCCAGCCATGGATAACGGATCCAGGAATGGATAACGGATCCAGGAATGGATAACGGATCCAGGAATGGATAACGGAACCGGCCATGGATAACGGATCCTGGCCAGGGATAACGGATCCAGCCATGGATAACGGATCCAGCCATGGATAACGGATCCAGCCATGGATAACGGATCCAGCCATGGATAACGGATCCGGCCATGGATAACGGATCCAGCCATGGATAACGGATCCTGGCCATGGATAACGGACCCAGCCCCCCAGGAAGGAGCTCCAAACCCCCACAACAAACACAAGCCAACTTCTCACACCAGCTACAGCCTCAAGAACCCCACCAGCGCTGCTACACCCCTCCAAACAACAGTCACACGCACACACATTCCCAAAAAACCCCCATCCAGGTATCCCTGAACCTCCAGGAACCGTTCCATGGAAGGGCTGAGGGAGGAGGAGCAGAGCTCTCCCAGCAGCTCCACGGGGTCCTCACCCCTCGGGGGCCGTCCACGGTGAGCAGCGGGAAACCGAGGCACACGACGGCGGTGACGTATTCCATCACGGAAACCTGGGGAGGGAGAGAACAGTCGGCATTCCCAGAGTTCTGAAGGGACACATTCCATCAGGGAAAGGGAACAGTCGGCATTCCCAGAGTTCTGAAGGGACGGATTCCATCTGGGAACGGGAACAGTCGGCATTCCCAGAGTTCTGAAGGGACACATTCCATCTGGGAAAGGGAACAGTCGGCATTCCCAGAGTTCTGAAGGGACACATTCCATCTGGGAAAGGGAACAGTCGGCATTCCCAGAGTTCTGAAGGGACACATTCCATCTGGGAATGGGAACAGTCGGCATTCCCAGAGTTCTGAAGGGACACATTCCATCTGGGAAAGGGAACAGTCGGCATTCCCAGAGTTCTGAAGGGACACATTCCATCTGGGAATGGGAACAGTCGGCATTCCCAGAGTTCTGAAGGGACACATTCCATCTGGGAAAGGGAACAGTCGGCATTCCCAGAGTTCTGAAGGGATGGATTCCATCGGGAATGGGAACAGTCGGCATTCCCAGAGTTCTGAAGGGATGGATTCCATCGGGAATGGGAACAGTCGGCATTCCCAGAGGAGGGCACACTCAGGAGGTGACAGGAGGTGACACTCAGGAGGTGACACTCAGCAGGGGACACTCAGCAGGTGACAGGAGGTGACACTCAGGAGGTGACACTCAGGAGGGGACAGGAGGTGACACTCAGCAGGGGACACTCAGGAGGTGACACTCAGGAGGTGACACTCAGGAGGTGACACTCAGCCGGGGACACTCAGGAGGTGACAGGAGGTGACACTCAGGAGGTGACACTCAGCAGGGGACAGGAGGTGACACTCAGGAGGTGACAGGAGGTGACACTCAGCAGGGGACACTCAGCAGGGGACAGGAGGTGACACTCAGGAGGTGACACTCAGGAGGTGACACTCAGGAGGTGACAGGAGGTGACACTCAGGAGGTGACAGGAGGTGACATTCAGGAGGTGACACTCAGCAGGGGACAGGAGGTGACACTCAGGAGGTGACAGGAGGTGACACTCAGCAGGGGACACTCAGCAGGGGACAGGAGGTGACACTCAGGAGGTGACAGGAGGTGACACTCAGGAGGTGACACTCAGGAGGTGACAGGAGGTGACACTCAGGAGGTGACACTCAGCAGGTGACAGGAGGTGACACTCGGGAGGTGACACTCAGGAGGTGACACTCAGCAGGGGACACTCAGCAGGGGACAGGAGGTGACAGGAGGTGACACTCACGTGACAGGCCACCAGGGCGCCGGTGTTCCAGCCGATCAGGATGATCTGCTTGTGCGAGAAGTGGTTGTGGATCTGCGGGACACAACAACGGCAGGGCTGGGGACAGGGGAGGGACACCGGGTGATGGACAGGGGACAGCTGGCACGGGGCAGGGTGTGGGGCAGGGTGTGCAGGTGTACAGGTGTGCAGGTGTACAGGTGTGCAGGGTGTGCAGGTGTGTGCAGGTGTCCAGGTGTGCAGGTGTGTGCAGGTGTCCAGGTGTGCAGGGTGTACAGGGTGTACAGGTGTGTGAGGGTGTGCAGGTGTCCAGGTGTGCAGGGTGTGCAGGTGTGCAGGGTGTGCAGGTGTGTGGGGTGTGTGCAGGTGTACAGCTGTACAGAGTGTACAGGGAGTGTGCAGGGTGTGCAGGTGTGCAGGGTGTACAGGGAGTGTCCAGGTGTGTCCAGGTGTGCTGTGCACAGGTGTACAGGTGTGCAGGGTGTACAGGTGTGTGCAGGTGTGCAGGTGTATGCAGAGTGTACAGCTGTGCAGGGTGTGGAGGTGTACAAGTGTGTGCAGGCGTGTGCAGTGTGTACAGGTGTGCAGGTATGCAGGGTGTACAAGGTGTTCGGGTGTACACGGTGTCCAGGTGTGTCCAGGTGTGCAGTGTACAGGTGTCCAGGTGTGTCCAGGTGTGTCCAGGTGTGTCCCTCACCTCGGCCACCTTGCCCCTGACAGCGCCGATCATGTGCTCCAGGCACTGCAGCACCCCCACCCCGCTGCCATTGTTCAGCAGCGACGTGGAGATGGGGATCACCTGTGGGGACAGGGGACACCGGTCACACCTGGGCTGGGGACAGGGGACATCGGTCACACCTGGGCTGGGGACAGGGGACACCGGTCACACCTGTGGGGACAGGGGACACCGGTCACACCGGGGCTGGGGACAGGGGACACCGGTCACACCGGGGCTGGGGACAGGGGACACCGGTCACACCTGGGCTGGGGACAGGGGACACCGGTCACACCTGGGCTGGGGACACCTGAACAGGGTTGGGGACAGGGGACACCACTCACACCGGGGCTGGGGACATCGGGGACAGTCAGCAGGGCTGGGGACACCAGAGCAGGCTGGGGACATCAGATCCAGCCCCACAGATACACCCCACAGATCCAGCCCCACACATCCAACCCCACAAATCCAGCCCCACACATCCAACCCCACAAATCCACCCCACACACCCAGCCCCACAGCCCCACCCCACACATCCAGCCCCACAGCCCCACCCCACACATCCAGCCCCACACATCCAGCCCCACAGCCTCACCCCACACACCCAGCCCCACACACCCAGCCCCACAAATCCAGCCCCACAGCCCCACCCCACACACCCAGCCCCACACATCCAGCCCCACACATCCAGCCCCACAGCCCCACCCCACACACCCAGCCCCACACATCCAGCCCCACAGCCTCACCCCACACACCCAGCCCCACACATCCAGCCCCACACATCCAGCCCCACAGCCCCACCCCACACACACCCAGCCCCACAGCCCCACCCCACACATCCAGCCCCACAAATCCAGCCCCACACATCCAGCCCCACAGCCCCACCCCACACACCCAGCCCCACCCCACACACCCAGCCCCACCCCACATACCCAACCCCACAGCCCCACCCCACACACCCAGCCCCACCCCACACACCCAGCCCCACAGCCCCACCCCACACACCCAGCCCCACAGCCCCACCCCACAGACCTTCCCCAGGCAGGAGAGCTGCGACTGCCAGAAGCGCTGCCGTCGGGACGTGGGGAACACGGAGCTGGCGGGGCCGGAGGACGCGATGAGGATCAGGGGCGATCCCGGCAGTTTGCTCTGCAAAGCAGCCGGCTCAGGAACGGCGTTTTCCCAGGAAAAACCTCCCTGCCCCAGGAATTTCCCAGGAAAAACCTCCCTGCCCCAGGAATTTGGGGTGTCCCTGCAGGGTCCCCAGGGTGATAATTTGGGGTGTCCCTGCAGGGTCCCAGGGTGGGAATTTGGGGTGTCCCTGCAGGGTCCCCAGTGATAATTTGGGGTGTCCCTGCAGGGTCCCCAGTGATAATTTGGGGTGTCCCTGCAGGGTCCCCAGTGATAATTTGGGGTGTCCCTGCAGGGTCCCCAGTGATAATTTGGGGTGTCCCTGCAGGGTCCCCAGTGAGAAATTGGGGTGTCCCTGCAGGGTCTTGGGGTGTCCCTGCAGGGTCCCCAGTGATAATTTGGGGTGTCCCTGCAGGGTCCCCACTGATAATTTGGGGTGTCCCTGCAGGGTCCCCAGTGATAATTTGGGGTGTCTGTGCAGGGTCCCCAGTGATAATTTGGGGTGTCCCTGCAGGGTCCCCAGTGATAATTTGGGGTGTCCCTGCAGGACCAGGAGCTGGATATCCACGATGCTGGTGGTGCCCAAACTCCTCAGACGGAGCAGGAATAAAGCAGAAGAACCCAGGGAGAGCACAGAGGCGGAGGATGGGATGTCCAAAGCTCCGTGGGACCCCCAGAACCCCCCCAGGAGCACTCACAGGTTTATTATGGGACAGAACACCCACAGCCGGGTCCCAGGGCCTCTTGAGCAGCAGTGACAGCGCCTCAGCCCCCGCTGCTCCCGTCTTGGCCGTGGAGGAGAGCAGCATCCTATCGATCAACGCAGGAATCTGCGGGCAAAACCCAGGAAAGAGTGAAAAAAACACCCCCAAAACCACTGGAGAACAACCCCAAACCCCTGGAAAAACTTCCATCACCTTTCCTTTCAGGGTCTGCAGGGCGTCCAGGTAAGCAGCCAGCACGGGCAGGCTGAGGGTCTCCACCAGCGTGGTGTGGAGCCACTGGATGAGTTTGGTGTCCCAGTTGACGCTGGCCAGGGCCTGGCGCACGCGGCGGGCGCATTTATCCACCGCGATCCTCCGCAGCACCGGCTCGTTGCAGGCCTGGAACGGGGAATTCCCAAAGTTCTGGGGGATTCCCAAAGTTCTGGGGGATTCCCAAAGTTCTGGGGGATTCCCGAAGTTCTGGGGGATTCCCGAAGTTCAGGGGGATTCCCGAAGTTCAGGGGGATTCCCGAAGTTCTGGGGGATTCCCGAAGTTCAGGGGGATTCCCAGAGTTCAGGGGGATTCCCAAAGTTCTGGGGGATTCCCAAAGTTTAAGGGGATTCCCCAAGTTCAGGGGGATTCCCAAAGTTCTGGGGGATTCCCGAAGTTCTGGGGGATTCCCGAAGTTCAGGGGGATTCCCGAAGTTCAGGGGGATTCCCAGAGTTCAGGGGGATTCCCAAAGTTCTGGGGGATTCCCAAAGTTCTGGGGAATTCCCAAAGTTTAAGGGGATTCCCAAAGTTCAGGGGGATTCCCAAAGTTCAGGGGGATTCCCAAAGTTCTGGGGGATTCCCGAAGTTCAGGGGGATTCCCGAAGTTCAGGGGGATTCCCGAAGTTCAGGGGGATTCCCAAAGTTCTGGGGGATTCCCGAAGTTCAGGGGGATTCCCGAAGTTCTGGGGGATTCCCAGAGTTCAGGGGGATTCCCGAAGTTCAGGGGGATTCCCCAAGTTCAGGGGGATTCCCCAAGTTCAGGGGGATTCCCCAAGTTCAGGGGGATTCCCAGAGTTCAGGGGGATTCCCAAAGTTCTGGGGGATTCCCCAAGTTCAGGGGGATTCCCCAAGTTCAGGGGGATTCCCCAAGTTCAGGGGGATTCCCCAAGTTCAGGGGGATTCCCAGAGTTCAGGGGGATTCCCAAAGTTCAGGGGGATTCCCAGAGTTCAGGGGGATTCCCAAAGTTCTGGGGGATTCCCGAAGTTCAGGGGGATTCCCAGAGTTCAGGGGGATTCCCAAAGTTCAGGGGGATTCCCAGAGTTCAGGGGGATTCCCCAAGTTCTGGGGGATTCCCAGAGTTCAGGGGGATTCCCAGAGTTCAGGGGGATTCCCAAAGTTCTGGGGGATTCCCAAAGTTCTGGGGGATTCCCAAAGTTCTGGGGGATTCCCAAAGTTCAGGGGGATTCCCAAAGTTCTGGGGGATTCCCAAAGTTCAGGGGGATTCCCGAAGTTCAGGGGGATTCCCAGAGTTCAGGGGGATTCCCAAAGTTCTGGGGGATTCCCAAAGTTCAGGGGGATTCCCGAAGTTCAGGGGGATTCCCAGAGTTCAGGGGGATTCCCGAAGTTCAGGGGGATTCCCAAAGTTCAGGGGGATTCCCAGAGTTCAGGGGGATTCCCAAAGTTCTGGGGGATTCCCCAAGTTCTGGGGGATTCCCAAAGTTTAAGGGGATTCCCAAAGTTCTGGGGAATTCCCAAAGTTCTGGGGGATTCCCGAAGTTCAGGGGAATGGGGCTGGGACAGGGGGGTTTGGGGTGGGTTTTGGGGTTTTGGGAAAGGTTCAACCCCCCCCAGAGGGAATTTGGGGTGTCCCTGCAGGGTCCCCAGAGATAATTTGGGGTGTCCCTGCAGGGTCCCCAGTGAGAATTTGGGGTGTCCCTGCAGGGTCCCCAGTGATAATTTGGGGTGTCCCTGCAGGGTCCCCAGTGATAATTTGGGGTGTCCCTGCAGGGTCCCCAGTGATAATTTGGGGTGTCCCTGCAGCGTCCCAGGGTGGGAATTTGGGGTGTCCCTGCAGGCCCAGCGGTTGTACTGATGATCCACCCAGGACACTCCGTGATCCCACAAAACCCACGGCTCCCAGAAGCCCAAAGAACACCCGGAGGCCACAATTCCCACCCGGAATTCCGAAGGGTCCCAGCCCCTCTCACCCCCTCGTTGGCCAGCCGGGCCAGCCGGTCCGACTGCAGAGCTTTGTGGATCTTGTTGAACAGCTTGTTCTGGGCCATGCTCCAGCCCGTCCTGGGGGACACACGGACACACGGACACAGGGTCACAGGGACACACGGACACACGGACACAGGGACACACGGACACACGGACACACGGACACACGGACACACGGACACACGGACACACGGACACACGGACACACGGACACACGGACACAGGGACACACGGACACACGGACACAGGGACACACGGACACACGGACACAGGGACACACGGACACACGGACACACGGACACACGGACACACAGACACACGGACACAGGGACACACGGACACACGGACACAGGGACACACGGACACACGGACACACGGACACACGGACACACGGACACACGGACACAGGGACACAGGGACACACGGACACAGGGACACACGGACACAGGGACACACGGACACAGGGACACAGGGACACAGGGACACACGGACACACGGACACACGGACACACGGACACACGGACACACGGACACACGGACACAGGGACACACGGACACAGGGACACACGGACACACGGACACACGGACACAGGGACACACGGACACAGGGACACACGGACACACGGACACACGGACACACGGACACACGGACACAGGGACACACGGACACAGGGACACACGGACACAGGGACACAGGGACACACGGACACAGGGACACACGGACACGCGGACACACGGACACAGGGACACAGGGACACACGGACACAGGGACACACGGACACACGGACAGACAGGCACACAGACAGGCACACACACACACAGACACACACACAGACAGACACACAGACACACACACAGACAGACAGGCACACACACAGGCAGACACACAGACACAGAGACACACAGACAGGCACACACACAGACAGACATACACACACACACAGACACACACACAGACACACAGACAGACACACACACAGACACACACACACAGACAGACACACACAGACAGACACACACAGACAGACAGACAGACAGACAGACACACAGACACACACACAGGCAGACAGACACACACACACACACAGAGACAGACACACAGACAGACACACACACACAGACAGACACACACAGACAGACACACACAGACAGACAGACAGACAGACAGACACACAGACACACACACAGGCAGACAGACACACACACACACACAGACAGACAGGCACACACACACACACACACAGACACACAGACAGATAGGCACACACACACACACACACACACAGACAGACAGACAGACAGACAGACACACAGACACACACACAGGCAGACAGACACACACACACACACAGAGACAGACACACAGACAGACAGGCACACACACACACACACACAGACACACAGACAGATAGGCACACACACACACACACACACACAGACAGACAGACAGACACACAGACACACAGACACACACACAGGCAGACAGACACACACACACACACACGGGGGTCACCCAAACAGCCAAACCCCTCCTGGCTCCTCCTCCTCTCCGCAATCGCCGCCCCAGCCGTTCACGTGATCCTCCTGGATTCCCCTTCTTTGGTGTTCCCAGCCTGGATTCCCATTCCCAGATTCCCACATTCCCGGATTCACAGATTCCCGCATTCCCACCTGCTGACGTGCTCCTCCCAGCCTGGATTCCCATTCCCAGCCCAGATTCCCACATTCCCAGATTCCCATTCCCACATTCCCACATTCCCACATTCCCAGATTCCCAGATTCCCGCATTCCCACCTGTTGACGTGCTCCTCCCAGCCTGGATTCCCATTCCCAGCCCAGATTCCCATTCCCAGATTCCCAGATTCCCGCATTCCCACCTGTTGACGTGCTCCTCCCAGCCTGGATTCCCATTCCCAGCCCAGATTCCCATTCCCAGATTCCCAGATTCCCGCATTCCCACCTGTTGACGTGCTCCTCCCAGCCTGGATTCCCATTCCCAGCCCAGATTCCCACATTCCCAGATTCCCATTCCCAGATTCCCAGATTCCCATTCCCGCATTCCCACCTGCTGACGTGCTCCTCCCAGCCCACATTCCCACATTCCCATTCCCAGATTCCCATTCCCGCATTCCCGCATTCCCACCTGTTGACGTGCTCCTCCCAGCCTGGATTCCCATTCCCAGCCCAGATTCCCACATTCCCAGATTCCTGCATTCCCACCTGTTGACGTGCTCCTCCCAGCCCAGATTCCCATCCCAAATTCCCATTCCCAGATTCCTGCATTCCCACCTGTTGACGTGCTCCTCCCAGCCCACATTCCCAGATTCCCATTCCCACATTCCCAGATTCCCATTCCCAGATTCCCATTCCCAGCCTGGATTCCCATTCCCAGATTCCCATTCCCACATTCCCAGATTCCCATTCCCAGATTCCCAAATTCCCGCATTCCCGCATTCCCACCTGTTGACGTTCTCCTCCCAGCCCACATTCCCATCCCAGATTCCCATTCCCAGCCCAGATTCCCAGATTCCCGCATTCCCACCTGTTGACGTGCTCCTCCCAGCCCACATTCCCAGATTCCCATTCCCAGCCCAGATTCCCATTCCCAGATTCCCACATTCCCAAATTCCCGCATTCCCACCTGTTGACGTGCTCCTCCCATTCCCACATTCCCAGATTCCCATTCCCAGCCCACATTCCCATTCCCAGATTCCCACATTCCCAAATTCCCGCATTCCCACCTGCTGACGTGCTCCTCCCATTCCCACATTCCCACATTCCCACATTCCCAGATTCCCATTCCCGCATTCCCACCTGTTGACGTGCTCCTCCCAGCCCGGATTCCCATTCCCAGCCCAGATTCCCATTCCCAGATTCCCAGATTCCCATTCCCGCATTCCCACCTGTTGACGTGCTCCTCCCAGCCTGGATTCCCATTCCCAAATTCCCATTCCCAGATTCCCATTCCCAGACTCCCATTCCCGCATTCCCACATTCCCACATTCCCACCTGTTGACGTGCTCCTCCCAGCCTGGATTCCCATTCCCAGCCCAGATTCCCACATTCCCACATTCCCACATTCCCACATTCCTAGATTCCCGCATTCCCACCTGTTGACGTGCTCCTCCCAGCCTGGATTCCCATTCCCAAATTCCCATTCCCAGATTCCCATTCCCAGATTCCCATTCCCACATTCCCACCTGTTGACGTGCTCCTCCCAGCCCGGATTCCCATTCCCAAATTCCCATTCCCAGATTCCCATTCCCACATTCCCAGATTCCCGCATTCCCACCTGTTGACGTGCTCCTCCCATTCCCACATTCCCAGATTCCCATTCCCAGCCCACATTCCCAGATTCCCATTCCCAGCCCACATTCCCAGATTCCCATTCCCACATTCCCACCTGTTGACGTGCTCCTCCCATTCCCACATTCCCAGATTCCCATTCCCGCATTCCCACCTGTTGACGTGCTCCTCCCAGCCTGGATTCCCATTCCCAAATTCCCACATTCCCACATTCCCACATTCCCATTCCCGCATTCCCACCTGTTGACGTGCTCCTCCCATTCCCACATTCCCACATTCCCAGATTCCCGCATTCCCACCTGTTGACGTGCTCCTCCCAGCCTGGATTCCCATTCCCAAATTCCCATTCCCAGATTCCCATTCCCAGATTCCCATTCCCAGATTCCCATTCCCAGATTCCCAGATTCCCGCATTCCCACCTGTTGACGTGCTCCTCCCAGTCGTCGGGCGGCGGCGGCGCGTCGGCGTCGGTGCGGGCGAACATGACGTGCCGCTCGCACTCGTTCATCACGCTCCGAGCCTTCTGGTTGTCGTACAGCGGCACCGGCGTGGGCGTCACCGTCTCCACGTCGATGGGGACATCGGCCTCCCTGCCCCGGGCACGGCGGTTAGGGCAGCGGGGGGTCGGGGGTTTGGGGGGGTTTGGGGGTTTTGGGGGGGTTTTGGGGGTTGGGGGGTTTTGGGGATTTTGGGGGTATTTGGGGGGATTTGGGGGATTTTGGGGGGATTTGGGGGTTTTGGGGGATTTGGTGGGGTTTGGGGGGGTTTGGGGGTTTTGGGGGATTTGGGGGGTTTGGGGGTTTTGGGGGGATTTGGGATTTGGGGGGATTTGGGGGGATTTGGGGGATTTGGGGGTTTTGGGGGATTTGGGGATTTGGGGGTTTTGGGGGATTTGGGGGTTTGGGGATTTGGGGGTTTGGGGGGTTTGGGGGATTTGGGGGTTGGGGGGGGATTTGGGGGTTTGGGGGGATTTGGGGGGATTTGGGGGGTTTGGGGGTTTGGGGGATTTGGGGGTTTTGGGGGGGTTGGGGGGGGTTGGGGGGTTTTGGGGGATTTGGGGGTTTTGGGGGATTTGGGGGGATTTGGGGGGATTTGGGGGGATTTGGGGGATTTGGGGGGATTTGGGATTTGGGGGGATTTGGGGGGATTTGGGATTTGGGGGTTTTGGGGGGGTTTGGGGGATTTGGGGGTTTGGGGGATTTGGGGGTTTGGGGGATTTGGGGGGGTTTGGGGGTTTTGGGGGGATTTGGGATTTGGGGGGATTTGGGGGGATTTGGGATTTGGGGGTTTTGGGGGGTTTTGGGGGATTTGGGAGTTTGGGGGGATTTGGGGGTTTGGGGGGATTTGGGGGGTTTGGGGGGGTTTGGGGGGCGTTGGGGGTTTTGGGGGGTTTTGGGGGGATTTGGGGGGATTTGGGATTTGGGGGTTTTGGGGGGGTTTGGGGGATTTGGGGGTTTGGGGGATTTGGGGGTTTGGGGGGGATTTGGGGGGCGTTGGGGGTTTTGGGGGGTTTGGGGGATTTGGGGGGGTTTGGGGGTTTTGGGGGAATTTGGGGGGTTTTGGGGAATTTGGGGGGATTTGGGGGGTTTGGGGGGGATTTAGGGGGTTTGGGGGATTTGGGGGGGGTTGGGGGTTTTGGGGGATTTGGGGGAGTTTGGGGGGGTTTGTAGCGTGTTCATAAAGTGGGATTGAGCCCAGAATTGTGGGATTGATGGGATGTCAAGTGGCCACCAAATTGAGATCTCTGGGCCACCAAATTGTGACCCTTGGGCCACCAAACTGAGCCTGCTGGGCCATCAAACCGAGACTCCCTGGACACCCCAAACTGAGACCCCTGGGCCACCAAACCGAGACCCCTGGGCCACCAAATTGAGACCCCATGACACCCCAAACTGAGCCTCCTGGGCCACCAAACCAAGACCCCTGGGCCACCCCTTTGGGCCACCAAACCAAGACCCCTGGATACCCCAAACCAAGACCCCTGGGCCACCAAACTGAGACACCTGGGCCACCAAACTGAGACACCTGGACACCCCAAACTGAGACACCTGGGCCACCAAACTGAGAACCCTGGGCCACCAAACTGAGAACCCTGGACACCCCAAACTGAGAACCCTGGGCCACCAAACCGAGACCCCATGACACCCCAAACTGAGCCTCCTGGGCCACCAAATTGAGACCCTTGGGCCAACAAACCGAGACTCCTGGGCCACCAAACTGAGACACCCCTGGGCCACCCCTTTGGGCCACCAAACCGAGACCCCTGGACACCCCAAACTGAGACACCCGGGCCACCAAACCGAGACCTCTGGACCCCCCAAACCAGTTCCCTCAGAACCCGCCAGTTCCCCCTCAGGACCCTCAGGATCCCGCCCCAGTTCCGCCTCAGGACCCCCCAGTTCCCCTTCAGGATCCCCCCAATTCCCCCTCAGGACCCGCAGTTCCCCCTCAGGCCCCTCAGGACCCCCCAATTCCCCCTCAAGCCTCTCAGGACCCCCAGTTCCTCCTCAGGATCCCCCCAGTTCCCCCTCAAGCCTCTCAGGACCCCCAGTTCCCCCTCAGGATCCCCCCAGTTCCCCCTCAGGACCCCCCAATTCCCCCTCAAGCCTCTCAGGACCCCCAGCTCCCCCTCAGGATCCCCCCAGTTCCCCCTCAGGCCCCTCAGGACCCCCAGTTCCCCCTCCGGATCCCCCCAGTTCCCCCTCAGGACCCCCCAGTTCCCCTTCAGGATCCCCCCAGTTCCCCCTCAGGCCCCTCAGGACCCCCAGTTCCCCCTCAGGATCCCCCGAATTCCCCCTCAGGACCCCCCAGTTCCCCCTCAGGCCCCTCAGGACCCCCCCAGTTCCCCCAGTTTCCCCTCCGGTTCTCACGGGGCGCTGCCGAGGTGTCTCCGCGGGGTGAGGAAGAGGAGCCGGGCGGGCCGGGCGGCGCTGGCGTCGGGGTGCGCGCTCCATGGCTTGGCGTAGCTGTGGTCGAGGCACACCAGGTCCAGCTCTCGCTCGTGGGCCGACAGCTGCAGCAGCAGCGACGTGCCCATCCTGCGGGCCGACCACTGCAGCTCTCGCTCCCTGTCGCGCTCCCTGTCGCGATCGCGGTCCCCGGCGCGTTGCGACATGGCGGGGGCCCCGCCCCCTTTCCCCCTTCCCCTCACGCAGGCGCCGCAAGCCCCGCCCCTCGCCCCATCCCAGCGCGCGTGCGCGGGGCGCGCTCCCGCCTCCCCTCAGCGCGCGTGCGCGGGGCGCGCTCCCGCCTCCCCTCAGTGCGCGTGCGCGGGACCGCGGAGTGTCCCCGTGGGGATCGGGGGACAGGGACAGAGGGACAGGGACAGAGGGACAGGGACAGGGACAGAGGGACAGGGACAGAGGGACAGGGACAGGGACACAGGGACAGGGACAGGGACAGAGGGACAGGGACAGGGACAGAGGGACAGGGACAGGGACAGGGACAGAGGGACAGGGACAGGGACAGAGGGACAGGGACAGGGACAGAGGGACAGGGACAGGGACAGGGACAGAGGGACAGGGACAGGGACAGAGGGACAGGGACAGGGACAGGGACAGAGGGACAGGGACAGGGACAGAGGGACAGGGACAGGGACAGAGGGACAGGGACAGGGACAGGGACAGAGGGACAGGGACAGGGACACAGGGACAGGGACAGGGACAGGGACAGAGGGACAGGGACAGGGACACAGGGACAGGGACAGGGACAGAGGGACAGGGACAGGGACAGAGGGACAGGGACAGGGACAGAGGGACAGGGACAGGGACAGGGACAGAGGGACAGGGACAGGGACAGAGGGACAGGGACAGGGACAGGGACAGAGGGACAGGGACAGGGACAGAGGGACAGGGACAGGGACAGAGGGACAGGGACAGGGACAGAGGGACAGGGACAGGGACAGAGGGACAGGGACAGAGGGACAGAGGGACAGGGACAGAGGGACAGGGACAGAGGGACAGGGACAGAGGGACAGGGACAGGGATAGAGGGACAGGGACAGAGGGACAGGGACAGAGGGACAGGGACAGGGACACAGGGACAGGGACAGGGACAGAGGGACAGGGACAGGGACAGGGACAGAGGGACAGGGACAGGGACAGAGGGACAGGGACAGAGGGACAGGGACAGGGACAGAGGGACACAGGGACAGAGGGACAGGGACAGAGGGACACAGGGACAGAGGGACACAGGGACAGAGGGACAGGGACAGAGGGACACAGGGACAGAGGGACAGGGACAGAGGGACACAGGGACAGGGACACAAGGACCCGTGGGAATGTTCCCGTGGGGACCGGGGGATGTCCCCTCAGGGACCGAGGGATGTCCCCGTGGGGAGGGACCGGCAGGGACCGGGAATGTCCCCGTGGGGACCGGGAATGTCCCCTCAGGGACCGGGGGATGTCCCCGTGGGGACCGAGGGATGTCCCCTCAGGGACCGGGGATGTCCCCGTGGGGAGGGGACACTCCCCCAGCCCCTCACCGGACCCCTCGCGCTCCCGCGGGCTCCCGGAGCCCGGTGGGGACACACGGTGACACCGTTACCGGCTGTCACAGCCGCCCGCCGCCGTTAGCGCCGCACCGCGGGGACACAACCGCCGCTGCCACCGGGGACAGCCCCCGGGTGACACACCGGTGTCACCTCCTCGGTGTCACCTCCTCGGTGACAGCGCTCCGTGGCCATGCTGCGGTGTCACGCTGTCGCCGCTCGCATTCCCGGGGCCACCGGCTCCGGTGGCGGTGTCCTGCTGTCCGTCTCCTTCCGAGGTACCGCGGGGCCGGTGACACCGCCGGGGCTGTCGCGGTGACACCGCCAGCCCTCCGCTGTCACCCCGCTGTCCCCAAGCTGAGGTGGCACCGCCGCTCTTGTGCCACGCAGGTGTCCCCAGGAGGACGCGGGTGGTGCCCGAGGAGCGCAGCCCCACCTGGAACGAGGTGAGGTGGCCCCGGGGTGACCCGTGGTGGCACGGGGACATCGGTTTGTCCCCGTCTGACCGGTGTCACCCGGTCCCCAGGAGCTGGTGTGGCCGCTGGACACGCGTCCCCTCAGTGCCACCGACGCTCTGGAGCTGCGACTGCGGCGCTGGGACTGTCCCCTGCCCCAGGGGTGAGTGACACCCCCGCGAGGACACCCCGGGGTCACCCCCCTGCCCACGGCCACCCTCAGCGTGTCCCCCTCTGCCACAGCGACCTGGGTGCCACCACGGTGTCACTGGATGAGTTGGTGGCCAAGCCCAGCGTGCCGGTGGCCCTCAGGGACATCCCGCTGCTGGACCACCGGGAGCGGCCCACGGGGGTGAGCCCCCGACCCCAGAGCACCCCAGGGTGACAGTGTCCCTGTGTCCCCATGTCCCTGTGTCCCCATGTCCCTGTGTCCCCGTGTCCCTGTGTCCCCGTGTCCCTGTGCCCCCATGTCCCCGTGTCCCCGTGTCCCTGTGCCCCCATGTCCCCATGTCCCTGTGTCTCCATGTCCCTGTGTCCCTGTCCCTGTGTCCCCATGTCCCGCTGTCCCCATGTCCCCCTGTCCCTGTGTCCCCATGTCCTGCTGACCCTGTGTCCCCATGTCCCTGTGTCCCGATGTCCCCATGTCATCCCTGTCCTTATCCCTGTGTCCCTGTCCCCATGTCCCCTTGTCCCTGTGTCCCTGTGTCCTTATCCCTGTGTCCCTGTCCCCGTGTCCCCATGTCCCCATGACCCTGTGTCCCCATGTCCCGCTGCCCCCATGTCCCCATGTCCCCTTGTCCCTGTGTCCCCGTGTCCCCATGTCCCCATGTCCCACTCAGTGTCCCCATGTCCCCGTGTCCTTATCCCCATGTCCCTGTCCCCATGTCCCCCTGTCCCCATGTCCCACTTGGTGTCCCTGTGTCCCCATGTCCCCGTGTCCCCATGTCCTTATCCCCATGTCCCTGTCCCCATGTCCCCATGTCCCACTCAGTGTCCCCATGTCCCCGTGTCCCCATGTCCCACTCGATGTCCCCATGTTCCACTTGGTGTCCCCGTGTCCCCATGTCCCACTTGGTGTGCCCGTGTCCCCATGTCCCCATGTCCCCATGTCCCCATGTCGCACTCAGTGTCCCCATGTCCCCGTGTCCTTATCCCCATGTCCCTGTCCCCATGTCCCACTTGGTGTCCCCATGTCCCCGTGTCCCCATGTCCTTATCCCCATGTCCCTGTCCCCATGTCCCTGTCCCCATGTCCCCCTGTCCCCATGTCCCCATGTCCCCTTGTCCCCATGTCCTTATCCCCATGTCCCTGTCCCCATGTCCCACTCGATGTCCCCATGTCCCCCTCAGTGTCCCCGTGTCCCCATGTCCCTTTCCAGCACACCGTCACCTTCCTCTGCTCCTTTGACGCTCACGGCTCCACCGGGGACATCGCTGTCACCCAGGGCCCGGTGTCACCGGTGCCACCCGCGGTGTCCCCCGCAGACAGGCGGGAGGATTTCCAGGTACGACACTCAGGGACACGGCGGTGACCGTGACAATGTCCCCTGGCTGCCACCGCGTCCCTGTCACCCGGCAGGTCCGGGTGAGGGTCATCAAGGGCCACCAGCTGCGGGGCAAGGACATCAAACCCGTGGTGAGGGTCCGGATCGGGAAGCGGAACTTCCACACCCGCAGCCGGAGCGGGAACAACCCCTACTTCAACGAGGTGACACCGGGGAGGTGACACCGGGGAGGTGACACCGGGGACGGCCACCAGCCCTCGGTGGCCTCACCGATGGCACCGCGCTGGTTTTCAGGTGTTCTGTCAGAATTTCCGCCTGACGCCGGAGCAGCTGGTGGCACAAAACATCCACATCCAGGTGGGACACGGCGGGGGCAGCGGGGGACAGGGACAGGGACAGGGACAGGGACACACGGACACAGGGACACACGGACACACGGACACGCGGACACACGGACACAGGGACACAGGGACACAGGGACACAGGGACACACGGACACAGGGACACTCGGACACACGGACAGACGGACAGACGGACACACGGACACACGGACACACGGACACACGGACACAGGGACACAGGGACACAGGGACACACGGACACACGGACACACGGACACACGGACACAGGGACACAGGGACACACGGACACACGGACACAGGGACAGACGGACACACGGACACAGGGACAGACAGACACACGGACACACGGACAGACAGACGGACGGACACAGGGACAGACGGACAGACGGACACACGGACAGACGGACACAGGGACACAGGGACACACGGACACAGGGACACAGGGACAGACGGACACAGGGACACACAGACACAGGGACAGACAGACAGACGGACACACGGACACACGGACAGACAGACAGACGGACACACGGACACACGGACAGACAGACAGACACACGGACAGACAGACAGACAGACAGACGGACACAGGGACACACGGACACACGGACACACGGACACACGGACACATGGACGGACAGACAGACAGACAGACGGACAGACAGACACACGGACACACGGACACACGGACACACGGACAGACAGACAGACAGACAGACAGACGGACAGACAGACAGACGGACAGACAGACAGACGGACAGACAGACGGACGGACGGACAGACAGACAGACAGACAGACGGACAGACAGACAGACAGACGGACAGACAGACAGACAGACGGACAGACAGACAGACGGACAGACAGACGGACAGACAGACAGACAGACGGACAGACAGGACAGACAGACAGACAGACAGACAGACAGACGGACAGACAGACAGACAGACAGACAGACAGACAGGACAGACAGGACAGACAGACAGACAGACAGACAGACAGACGGACAGACAGACAGACGGACAGACAGACAGACGGACAGACAGACAGACACACGGACAGACAGACAGACGGACAGACAGACAGACGGACAGACAGACGGACAGACAGACAGACAGACAGACGGACAGACGGACGCAGGGCCAGCCGCGTCCCCGTCCCTGTCCCAGGTGCTCCGTTCACCCCACGCCTGCATCAAACCCGTCATCGGCGACTTCCAGGTGAGGAAAACTGGGAATGGGGATTGGGAATGGGGGATTTGGGAACTGGGATTTGGGGTTGGATTTGGGATTTGGGATTTGGGAACTGGGATTTGGGATTTGGGATTGGGAATGGATTTGGGAATGGGGGATTGGGATTTGGGATTTGGGATTCGGGATTGGATTTGGGATTTGGGATTTGGGATTTGGGATTTGGGATTTGGGATTGGATTTGGGATTTGGGATTGGGATTTGGGATTTGGGATTTGGGATTTGGGATTTGGGATTTGGGATTGGGATTGGGATTTGGGATTTGGGATTGGGATTTGGGATTTGGGATTGGGATTTGGGATTTGGGATTGGGGTGTCACTGCACTCACCCCCTTTGCCGTTCCCACAGCTCGACATCGGCACCGTCTACTCTGCCCCAGGTGAGGAGAGCGTTGGGGTGACACTGGGTGACACTGGGTGACACTGGGTGGCACTGGGTGACACATTCGGGGTGACACATTCAGGGTGACACTGGGTGACACTGGGTGACACATTCGGGGTGACACATTCAGGGTGACACATTCAGGGTGACACTGGGTGACACTGGGTGACACTGGGTGACACATTCAGGGTGACACATTCAGGGTGACACTGGGTGACACATTCAGGGTGACACATTCGAGGTGACACATTTAGGGTGACACATTTAGGGTGATGCATTCGGGGTGACACATTTGGGGTGACACATTCGGGGTGACACTGGGTGACACTGGGTGACACATTCAGGGTGACACATTCCGGGTGACACAATTTAGGGGTTCCGGGCTGGGAATTTTGGGGTTCCAAACATGAAATTTGGGGTTCTGGATACGAAATTTTGGGGTTCCTGGCCGGGAATTTGGGGTTCTGGATATGGAATTTGGGGTTCCAGGCTGGGAATTTGGGGTTCTGGATATGGAATTTGGGGTTCCAGGCTGGGAATTTGGGGTTCTGGATATGGAATTTGGGGTTCCAGGCTGGGAATTTGGGGTTCTGGATATGGAATTTGGGGTCCCGGGCCGGGAATTTGGGGTTCTGGATATGGAATTTGGGGTTCCAGGCTGGGAATTTGGGGTTCCTGGCCGGGAATTTGGGGTTCCAGGCTGGGAATTTGGGGTTCTGGATATGGAATTTGGGGTCCCGGGCCGGGAATTTGGGGTTCTGGATATGGAATTTGGGGTTCTGGATATGGAATTTGGGGTTCCAGGCTGGGAATTTGGGGTTCTGGATATGGAATTTGGGGTTCCAGGCTGGGAATTTGGGGTTCTGGATATGGAATTTGGGGTCCCGGGCTGGGAATTTGGGGTTCTGGATATGGAATTTGGGGTTCTGGATATGGAATTTGGGGTTCTGGATATGGAATTTGGGGTCCCGGGCCGGGAATTTGGGGTTCTGGATATGGAATTTGGGGTCCCGGGCCGGGATTTAGGGGTTCTGGATATGGAATTTGGGGTTCCTGGCCGGGAATTTGGGGTTCCAGGCTGGGAATTTGGGGTTCCTGGCCGGGAATTTGGGGTGCCAGCGGTGTCCCCGCGGTGTCCCCAAGGCCGCAGCCTGAGCTGGAAGTGGCTGAGCCTCCAGCACCCCCAGCACCGCGACGGCCGCTCGCAGGGGCTCCTCCAGCTCAGCCTCCGCGTGCGCCGCGCCGGGGAGAGCGCCCCGGTGAGCGCCCCGCCATCCCCCGCACCCCAAAAACCCCTCCCGGGGATTGTCACCCCAAAAACCCCTCTCGGGGATTGTCACCCCAAAAACCCCTCTCGGGGATTGTCACCCCTCCTCCCGGGGATTGTCACCCCCCTTCCCGGGGATTGTCACCCTCCTTCCCGGGGATTGTCACCCCAAAAACCCCTCTCGGGGATTGTCACCCCCCCTTCGCGGGGATTGTCACCCCCCTCCCGGGGATTGTCACCCCAAAAACCCCTCCTCCCGGGGATTGTCACCCTCCTTCCTGGGGATTGTCACCCCAAAAACCCCTCCTAGGGATTGTCACCCCCCCTCCCGGGGATTGTCACCCCCTTCCTGGGGATTGTCACCCCCTTCCCGGGGATTGTCACCCCCCTCCCGGGGATTGTCACCCCAAAAACCCCTCCCGGGGATTGTCACCCCCCCTCCCGGGGATTGTCACCCCCCTCCCGGGGATTGTCACCCCAAAAACCCCTCCCGGGGATTGTCACCCCTCCTCCCGGGATTGTCACCCCCCTCCCGGGATTGTCACCCCAAAAGGAGCCGGAGGTGCCGGAGAGGGGACAGGATGTGGCTTCCAACCTGCTGCGGGTGGCGACCTGCGGGACCACCCTGCGCGTCCGAGTGTTCCGCGCCGAGGAGCTGCTGTGGGGTGGGGCAGGGGGGGTTTGGGGTGGGGCAGGGGGATTTGGGGTGCTCAGAGGGGATTTGGGGTGCTCAGAGGGGATTTGGGGTGCTCAGGTTGGATTTGGGGTGCTCAGGGGGGATTTGGGGTGCTCAGGGGGGTCTGGGTTGGGACGGGGGGGATTTGGGGACCTCACGCCCGTCACAGAGGAGCAACACCGGGAATTTGAGGAGGGGGTGGATTTGGGGACCCCCTGCTCGCTGCAGGGCGGGAACCGGGGGTTGGGGGGGGGTGGGGGGGAGGGAATTTGGGGTGGGGGGTGAGTTTGGGGACCCCCCCAAAATGTCTCTGCTCCCCCATCCCGGCTCAGTGGAGCCGGCGCGGCCGTGCCAGGGATCGGTGAAGGTCTCGGTGCGGGTCGGATTCGCCGGCAGGACCGTGAGTGCGGGACAGGGAATTTGGGGTTCCGGGAAGGGAATTTGGGGTGTCGGGAAGGGAATTTGGGGTTCTGGACAGGGAATTTGGGGTGTCGGGAAGGGAATTTGGAGTTCCAGGGGGGGAATTTGGGGTTCCGGGAAGGGAATTTGGGGTGTCGGGAAGGGAATTTGGGCTTCCGGGAAGGGAATTTGGGGTTCCGGGAAGGGAATTTGGGGTTCCGGGAAGGGAATTTGGGGTGTCGGGAAGGGAATTTGGGGTTCAGGGAAGGGAATTTGGGGTGTTGGAAAGGGAATTTGGGGTTCAGGGAAGGGAATTTGGGGTTCCGGGAAGGGAATTTGGGGTTCAGTGAAGGGAATTTGGGGTGTCGGGAAGGGAATGTGGGGTTCCGGGAAGGGAATTTGGGGTTCCGGGAAGGGAATTTGGGGTGTCGGGAAGGGAATTTGGGGTGCCGGGAAGGGAATTTGGGGTTCCGGGGGGGGAATTTGGGGTGTCGGGAAGGGAATTTGGGGTGTCGGGAAGGGAATTTGGGGTTCAGGGAAGGGAATTTGGGGTCTCAGCCAGGGAATTTGGGGTTCAGGGAAGGGAATTTGGGCTTCCGGGAAGGGAATTTGCGCTTCCGGGGGGGGAATTTGGGGTTCAGGGAAGGGAATTTGGGGTGTTGGGAAGGGAATTTTGGGGTTCCAGGCCGGGAATTTGGGGTTCCAGGCCGGGAATTTGGGGTTCCGGGCCGGGAATTTGGGGTGCCTTGAGGGAATGTGGGGTTTCGGACAGGGAATTTGGGGTACCCCGGGGCTCTGAGGCTCCTTTTGGGGTCTCACCGCTGTCCCCACCGCAGCTCTGCACCCGCGGGGTGCCCCTCGATGCCAACCCCGAGTGGAACGAGGTTTTGTCGTTCCCCCTGCGGGTGAGGAGCGCCCCCAGCCCCAAAAGGGGCACCCCAAAAAAAGGGGGGGGACCCTCCCCTGTTCCCGCAGCCACGCTGGGCTCTGTTCTCTGCCCGCAGCTGCCCCCGGTCTGTGACGAGATCCTGCTGGAAATCCTGCGAGGGTGAGGGGGGAGCCCCGGTTTGGGGGTACCCGGGGGGTTTGGGGGTACCCGGGGGTCTGGGGGTACCCGAGGGGTCTGGGAACAGCCCAGGGTTTGGGAACAGCCCCGATTTGGGGGTACCCGGGGGTTTGGGGGTACCCGAGGGGTCTGGGAACAGCCCAAGGTTTGGGAACAGCCCCGGTTTGGGAACAGCCCCGGTTTGGGGGTACCCGGGGGGTTTGGGGGTACCCGGGGGGTCTGGGGGTACCCGGGGGGTTTGGGGGTACCCGTGTGGTCAGGGAATAGCCCCTGTTTGGGGGTACCCGGGGGGTTTGGGGGTACCCTTGGTGTTTGGGTGTACCCGGGGGTTTGGGAAGAGCCCCGGTTTGGGGGTACCCGGGGGGTTTGGGGGTACCCGTGGATTCGGTGACACCCCCGGGTTTTGGTGACGCCCCCGGCTTTGGTGACACCCCCACATTTTGGTGACACCCCCGGGTTTTGGGGACACCCCCGGGTTTTGGGGGACACTCCCGGGTTTTGGTGACACCCCCGGGTTTTGGGGGACACTCCCGGGTTTTGGGGACACCCCCACGTTTTGGGGTACCTCCGGATTTTGGGGACACCCCCGGGTTTTGGGGACACCCCCGGGTTTTGGGGGACACTCCCGGGTTTTGGGGACACCCCCGGGTTTTGGGGTACCTCCGGATTTTGGGGACACCCCCGGGTTTTGGGGACACCCCCGGGTTTTGGGGGACACTCCCGGGTTTTGGGGACACCCCCGGGTTTTGGGGACACCCCCGGGTTTTGGGGACACTCCCGGGTTTTGGGGACACCCCCGGGTTTTGGGGACACTCCCGGGTTTTGGGGACACCCCCGGGTTTTGGGGTACCCCTGCCCTGTCCCCCCTCCAGCTCGTGCCGGAACAAAACCCTGGCCAGGGCCACGCTGAGGCTGCCCCAAATCTGCCGGGAGCCCGAGGAGCTCGAGGGTGAGCGGGACCCTCCCTTTTTGGGGTCCCCACCCCGAACCCCAAACCCCGAACCCCAGCCCAAAACCCCACCTCAAACCCCAAACCCCACCCCGAACCCCAAACCCCAGCCCGAACCCCAAACCCCGAACCCCAAACCCCAGCCCAAAACCCCAAACCCCACCCCGAACCCCAAACCCCACCCCGAACCCCAAACCCCGAACTCCAAAACCCCCCCCGAACCCCAAACCCCACCCCGAACCCCAAACCCCGAACTCCAAACCCCACCCCGAACCCAAAACCCCGAACCCCAGCCCAAAACCCCACCCCGAACCCCACCCCAAAACCCCAAACCCCAAATCCCCTTTTCTCTGCCCCCAGAGGGGACCCCCCATTTCCTCCCGTCCTTCGGGCCCAGCTTTGTCCCCCTGTACGGCCCCCGGCCCGACGCTGCCCGGGTACGGAGCTGGATTTGGGGTGAAAACGGGGAATTTGGGGTGAAAACGGGGAGTTTGGGGTGAAAAGGGGGAGTTTGGGGTGAAAACAGGGGATTTGGGGTGAAAACGCGGAATTTGGGGTGAAAACAGGGGATTTGGGGTGAAAACGGGGAGTTTGGGGTGAAAACGGGGGATTTGGGGTGAAAACGGGGAGTTTGGGGTGAAAAGGGGGAATTTGGGGTGAAAACGGGGAGTTGGGGGTGAAAACGGGGATTTTGGGGTGAAAACAGGGGATTTGGGGTGAAAACGGGGAGTTTGGGGTGAAAACGGGGGATTTGGGGTGGAAAACGGGGAGTTTGGGGGGGAAAACGGGGAATTTGGGGTGAAAAGGGGGAGTTTGGGGTGAAAACGGGGGATTTGGGGTGAAAACGGGGAGTTTTGGGGGGAAAACGGGGAGTTTGGGGTGCCGATGGGACATTTGGGGTTCCGATGGGACATTTGGGGTGCCGGCGGGACATTTGGGGTGCCGATGGGACATTTGGGGTTCCGATGGGACATTTGGGGTTCCGATGGGACATTTGGGGTGCCGGCGGGACATTTGGGGTGCCGGTGGGACATTTGGGGTGCCCGCGGGACATTTGGGGTGCCCGCGGGACATTTGGGGTGCCGGTGGGACATTTGGGGTGCCGATGGGACATTTGGGGTGCCGGTGGGACATTTGGGGTTCCGATGGGACATTTGGGGTTCCGATGGGACATTTGGGGTGCCCGCGGGACATTTGGGGTGCCGGTGGGACATTTGGGGTGCCGATGGGACATTTGGGGTGCCGGTGGGACATTTGGGGTTCCGATGGGACATTTGGGGTTCCGATGGGACATTTGGGGTGCCGGTGGGACATTTGGGGTGCCCGCGGGACTCCCCCCGCTCGTTCCCAGGGCTCGGGGCCGGTTTACCGGGGCCGGCTGCTGCTGGAGCTCTGCTCCCACCCGGGGACCCCGGCCCGGCACCAGCGCGAGCCCCTCGCCCCCGTGGACGCCGAGCGGGCGCAGGTGGGGACACGGGGACACGGGGACACCTCTGCACCCCAAATCCCCCCGTCCCACCCCAAATCCCCCCGTCCCACCCCAAATCCCCCCGTCCCACACCAAATCCCTCTGTCCCACCCCAAATCCCCCCGTCCCACCCCAATTCCCTCTATCCCACCCCAATTCCCCCTGTCCCACCCCAAATCCCCCCGTCCCACCCCAAATCCCCCCGTCCCACCCCAAATCCCTCTATCCCACCCCAAATACCCCCGTCCCACCCCAAATCCCTCTATCCCACCCCAATTCCCTCTATCCCACCCCAAATCCCCCCGTCCCACCCCAAATCCCCCCGTCCCACCCCAAATCCCTCTATCCCACCCCAAATCCCCCCGTCCCACCCCAAATCCCTCTATCCCACCCCAAATCCCCCCGTCCCACCCCAATTCCCCCCGTCCCACCCCAAATCCCCCCGTCCCACACCAAATCCCTCTGTCCCACCCCAAATCCCTCTATCCCACCCCAAATCCCTCTGTCTCACCCCAAATCCCCCCGTCCCACCCCAAATCCCTCTATCCCACCCCAAATCCCTCTATCCCACCCCAAATCCCTCTATCCCACCCCAAATCCCTCTGTCCCACCCCAAATCCCCCGTCCCACCCCAAATCC
Source organism: Pseudopodoces humilis (assembly GCF_049639895.1). NCBI lineage: Eukaryota > Metazoa > Chordata > Aves > Passeriformes > Paridae > Pseudopodoces > Pseudopodoces humilis. The sequence continues at coordinate 4,660,815 of NC_142229.1, forward strand.
CCCCGTCCCACCCCAATTCCCTCTATCCCACCCCAAATCCCCCCGTCCCACCCCAAATCCCTCTATCCCACCCCAAATCCCTCTATCCCACCCCAAATCCCCCCGTCCCACCCCAAATCCCTCTATCCCACCCCAAATCCCCCCGTCCCACCCCAAATCCCCCCGTCCCACCCCAAATCCCCCCCGTCCCACCCCAAATCCCCCCGTCCCCATTCCCCCTGCCCCACTCCCCTTCCCCCCCGTCCCACCCCAATTTTCCCCAAAAAAGGCGTTTTTGGGGTTTTCGCTCCGGCAGAGCCGCCTGCCCCGCTGCCAGCTCGGGCTCTGCGGGGTTTTCTACTCGGTCTCCTCGGTACCGGCGGGTCCCGAACCCCTGAGCCTCGAGCTGGGCATCGGCGGAGCCGCGGCCGCCACGGCCCCGGAACGGCCCCGGTGCGACGGTGAGATGGGGACCGGGACCGGGGGGGAACCGGCACCGGGGGAACCGGGACCGGGGGAACCGGGACCGGGGGAACGGGGAACGGGGTCAGGGGGTACCGGGACCGGGGGGGTACCGGGAATGGGGGGTACCGGGAACGGGGGGTACCGGAAACGGGGGGTACGGGGACGAGGGGGGACGGGGACGGGGGGAACCGGGACGGGGGGAACCGGGACCGGGGTCAGGGGGACCCGGGAACGGGGGGGTACCGGGACCGGGGATACCGGGAACGCGGGATACCGGGACTGAGGGGTGCCGGGACCGGGGGGGGGGGTACCGGGACCGGGAAGCAGGGGGATCGGGGGGGGTACCGGGACCGGGGGGGTACCGGGACCGGGGGTGCAACGGGACCGGGGGGTACCGGGACCGGTGTGCAACGGGACCGGTGGGTACCAGGGCTAGGGGGGGCAGCGGGACCGGGGGGGAACCGGGACCGGGGCAACTGGGACTGGGGGGTACCGGGACCGGAGGGGGGAGGCGGGACCGGGGGGGTACCTGGTCAGGGGGGACACCGGGACCGGGGGGGTACCGGGACCGGGGGAAATCGCAGCTGCCCCTCACTGGCCCCACCGAATCCGTCCTGACCCCGATTTTCCCGATTTTTTTTTTCCCGGTTTTCCCGAATTTAGGGAACCTCCACCACTACCTGCCGTGGTTTGGGGACAAGCCGGTGGCCGCTGTCACCTCGCACTGGGAGGACGCCGGGCACCGCTGGGACAGCCTGAACCTGCTGCGGGCGCTGGGACAGCGGCTGGTGAGAGCCGGGTGGGATAGATCCCAAATCCCGGTGGGAATGATCCCAAATCTGGGTGGGATTTATCCCAAATCCTGGTGGGATCGATCCCAAATCTGGGTGGGATCGATCCCAAATCTGGGTGGGATCCATCCCAAATCCTGGTGGGATCGATCCCAAATCCCGATGGGAATGATCCCAAATCCCGATGGGAATGATCCCAAATCCGGGTGGGATCCATCCCAAATCCTGGTGGGATCGATCCCAAATCCCGATGGGAATGATCCCAAATCCTGGTGGGATCCATCCCAAATCCTGGTGGGATCCATCCCAAATCCCGATGGGAATGATCCCAAATACCGGTGGGATCCATCCCAAATCCTGGTGGGATCGATCCCAAATCCCGATGGGAATGATCCCAAATCCGGGTGGGATCCATGCCAAATCCCAGTGGGATCCATCCCAAATCCCGATGGGAATGATCCCAAATCCGGGTGGGATCGATTCCAGATCTGTGGTGGGATTGATCCCAAATCCGGGTGGGATCAATCCCAAATCCGGGTGGGAATGATCCCAAATCTGTGGTGGGATTGATCCCTGATCTGTGGTGGGATCGATCCCAAATCCGAGTGGGAACATTTTGGGGTGAGATTGATCCCAATTCCAGGTGGGATTGATCCCAAATCCTTCTGGGGCCACTTTTGGGGCCAGGATTGATCCCGAATCCTTCTGGGGCCGCTTTGGGGGCGTGATTGATCCCAAATCCTTTTGGGGCCGCTTTTGGGGTGCAATCAATCCCAAACCCATGTGGGAACACTTTGGGGTGGGATTGATCCCGAATCCGTGTGGGATTGATCCCAATTCCAGGTGGGATTGATCCCAAATCCTTTTGGGGCCACTTTTGGGGCCAGGATTGATCCCGAATCCTTCTGGGGCCGCTTTGGGGGTGGGATTGATCCCAAATCCGGGTGGGAATGATCCCAAATCCTTTTGGGGCCACTTTTGGGGCCAGGATTGATCCCGAATCCTTTTGGGGCCGCTTTGGGGGTGGGATTGATCCCAAATCCGTGTGGGATTGATCCCGAATCCTTTTGGGGCCGCTTTGGGGGCATGATTGATCCCAAATCCGGGTGGGATTGATCCCAAATCCTTTTGGGGTCACTTTGGGGGTGGGATTGATCCCGAATCCTTTTGGGGCCGCTTTTGGGGCCGTTTCCAGGAGCGGAACCTGGCGGAGCTGCAGCAGCACCGCGGGGGCTCGTCCGGGTCCGTGCGGGCGCGGCTGCTGCGGGAGCTGGCCCAGGACTGCACGTGAGCCCCCCAAAAACCCCAAAAACCCCAAATCCGCCAATCCTCGGGGGGGAAAAACGTGGCCACCCCTCGAGTTTGGGGGAATTTGGGGCATTTCGGGGTGGGAATGAGGTTTTTAGCGGGGTTTTTTGGCGTTTGATGGGAAACCCGAGGGGATTTTAGGGGTGGAACCGCTGCTCTCGGGGTGTTTTTGGGGCGATTCGGGGCTGTTTTGGGGCGCTGCAGGGACGCTCTGGGCTGGCTGGAGGCTCAGCCCGCCGTGACGGCGCTGGACCAGCAGCTCCGCGGCTCCCGGCGGCTCCTCCTGCGGCAGCTGCGGCGTTTGGCCGAGGGGGACCCCGAGAAAATTCCGGAATTACGCGGGGACGCCTTGGGGACGGCGGCTCGGGGCTGGCTGCGACGCGTGGCCGCGCTGGCCGTCGAGGTTCGGGAACAAAATCCCGGGATTTGGGATAAACGCCAATCCGGCGCCGGTTCGGGGTGTCACGCGGCGTGTCCCCGCAGCCCCAGGCCGGTGTCCCCGACGTGCAGCTGTGGCTGGTGAGGGGACAGCGGCGGGTGGCCTCGGCTCGCGTGGCCGCCACCGATGTCCTGCACTCCCCGCGTGGCCCCGGCGCCTGCGGCCGCCTCTGCGGGAGGATCCTCACCCTGTTCCTGGTGGGAGCGCTGGGTGTCCCCTGGGTGTTCCCTGGGTGTCCCTGGGTGTCCCCTGGGTGTCCCTGGGTGTCCCCTTGGTGTCCCCTTGGAGTCCCTTGGTGTCCCCTGGGTGTCCCTCGGTGTCCCCTTGGTGTCCCTTGGTGTCCCCTTGGTGTCCCCACAAGCCCTTTGTGTCCCTCGGTGTCCCTCAGTGAACCCTTAGTGTCCCCTTGGTGTCCCTGGGTGTCCCCTCCATGTCCCCTCAGTGTCCCCCTGGTGTCCCCTTGGTGTCCCTCAGTGTCCCTCGGTGTCCCCTTGGTGTCCCTAGGTGCCCCCCAGTGTCCCCCAGTGTCCCCTCCATGTCCCCCAGTGTCCCCAATGTCCCCTCTCTGTCCCCCAATGTCCCCCCCATGTCCCCGCCCGTGTCCCGCCTGTGTCCCCCCCTCGGTGACACTTTTCTGTCGCAGGGCTGCGGGGACAGCCAGGCCCAGGTGCGGCTCCGGCTGTGGCTGGGCCGGGTGGGCGAGAGCGGGGACCTGGAGCGGCTGCTCGGGGGGAGCCTGAGCTTCTACTGCCACACGGTGGGGACATGGGGACATGGGGACAGACATGGGGACATGGGGACAGACATGGGGACATGGGGACATGGGGACATGGGGACATGGGGACATGGGGACATGGGGACAGAGGGACATGGGGACATGGGGACACACAGAGGGACATGGGGACATGGGGACATGGGGACATGGGGACATGGGGACAGACATGGGGACATGGGGACACACAGAGGGACATGGGGACATGGGGACATGGGGACAGACATGGGGACACACAGAGGGACATGGGGACATGGGGACATGGGGACAGACATGGGGACAGACAGAGGGACATAGGGACATGGGGACAGACATGGGGACATGGGGACAGACAGAGGGACATGGGGACATGGGGACAGACATGGGGACATGGGGACACACAGAGGGACATGGGGACATGGGAACATGGGGATGGACATGGGGACATGGGGACACACAGAGGGACATGGGGACATGGGGACAGACATGGGGACAGACAGAGGGACATGGGGACATGGGGACAGACATGGGGACATGGGGACACACAGAGGGACAGACATGGGGACAGGGTGGGTGAGAGCGGAGACCTGGAGCAGCTGCTCGGGTGGAGCCTGAGCTTCTACTGTGAGACGGTGGGGACATGGGGACATGGGGACAGACATGGGGACATGGGGACACACAGAGGGACATGGGGACAGACATGGGGACATGGGGACACACAGAGGGACATGGGGACAGACATGGGGACATGGGGACAGACATGGGAACAAACAGGGGGACATGGGGATGGACATGGGGACATGGGGACAGACAGGGGGACAGGGGTACAGAGAGCAGGACATGGGGACAGACATGGGGACACCCCGGGAGGGGCCAGCCCCGGGGAGGGGACACTGGGACAGACATGGGGACACCCCGGGAGGGGCCAGCCCCGGGGAGGGGACAGCTGGACAGACACGGGGACACCCCGGGAGGGGCCAGCCCCGGGGAGGGGACACTGGGACAGACATGGGGACACCCCGGGAGGGGCCAGCCCCGGGGAGGGGACACTGGGACAGACATGGGGACACCCCGGGAGGGGCCAGCCCCCCAGGCTGTCCCCTGAGCGCAGCCCGTGTCCCCTCCCCAGCTCGAGGAGCAGACGCGGCTCTGGGGCCATTGGGGGCCCCGGAAGATTTTGGGGCTCCCCGCGTTCAGCTCCGGGCCCCCCCCGGGGCAGCTCCGGCCCCCCCCGGGCTGGCGCTGGGCCGGGCCCTGGAGCCTGGAGCGGCCGCCGAGGTGAGCGGGGGGCGAGGGATCCCCTCCGGTGTCCCCCGGTGTCCCCCGCGCTGTCCCCCGGTGTCCCCAGGGTGTCCCCCGGTGTCCCCAGGGTGTCCCCCAGTGTCCCCAGGGTGTCCCCCGGTGTCCCCAGGGTGTCGCCGCGCCCCGAGCCCGCGGTGAGCGCGGTGCTGGAGGAGCTCTACGAGACTCAGAGGAGAGAGCCCGGAGGGAGCTGGAGCCCCGCCGGTACCGGCAGCACCGACTCGGTGAGTGCGGGACAGCGGCGGGGACACCGGAGGGGACACGGGAGGGAACACGGGAGGGGACACGGGAGCACCGGGGACACGGGAGGGGACACGGGAGGGAACACGGGAGGGGACACGGGGACACCGGGGACACCGGAGAGGACACGGGAGGGGACACGGGAGTACCGGGGACACCGGAGAGGACACGGGAGGGCACACGGGAGGGGACACGGGAGCACCGGGGACACCGGAGAGGACACGGGAGGGCACACGGGAGCACCGGGGACACCGGAGGGGACACGGGAGGGGACACGGGAGCACCGGGGACACCGGGGGGGACACCGGGGGGGACACGGAACAGCACCGGGGACACCGGAGGGGACACGGGAGGGGACACGGGAGCACCGGGGACACCGGAGGGGACACCGGGGGGGACACGGAACAGCACCGGGGACACCGGGGGGGACACTGGGGGGGACACCGGAGCCCCGGGGCTCAGCTCGCGCCCGGCTCTGCAGGACGGACAGGCGGTGCCACCCAAGGAGGAGGTGGCGTGTCCCCAGGGCTGGAGCGTCACCAGCGACTGGCACGTGGACACCGAGGGGGACATGGATGAGGACGGTGAGGGGGGGACACCGGTGGGTACAGCAGGGTGGGGGGACAGGGACAGGGTGACAGGGACAGGGTGACAGGGGCAGGGTGACAGGGGCAGGGGGGACAGGGACACAGTGACAGGGACACAGTGACAGGGACAGGGTGACAGGGACACAGTAACAGGGGCACAGTGACAAGGACACAGTGACAAGGACACAGTGACAGGGATGTGGTGACAAGGACAGTGACAAGGACACAGTGACAAGGACACGGTGACAAGGACACGTGACAGGGATGAGGGTGACAGGGATGGGGTGACAGGGACACGGTGACGGTGTGAGGGTGACAAGAACACGGTGACAAGGACACAGTGACAAGGACACGGTGATGGGGTGAGGGTGACAAGGACACAGTGACAGGTACATGATGACAAGGACACAGTGACAAGGACACAGTGACAAGGACAGTGACAAGGACACAGTGACAAGGACACGGTGACAGGGACACAGTGACGGGGTGAGGGTGACAGGGCTGGGGTGACAAGGACACAGTGACAGTGACACGGTGACAAGGACACAGTGACAGGGGTGAATGTGACAGGGACACGGTGACAGGGACACGGTGACAGGGACACAGTGACAAGGACACAGTGACAGTGACATGGTGACAAGGACACAGTGACAGGGGTGAATGTGACAGGGACACGGTGACAAGGACACAGTGACAGGGACACGGTGACAGGGACATGGTGACAAGGACACAGTGACAGGGACACGGTGACAAGGACGGTGACAAGGACACGGTGGCAGGGGTGAATGTGACAGGGACACGGTGACAGGGACACGGTGACAAGGACGGTGACAGGGACACGGTGGCAGGGGTGAGGGTGACAGGAACACGGTGACAGTGACACAGTGACACAGTGACACAGAAGGAGCTGTCCCCTGCTCTCAGGGTGGCAGTACGGGCTGGGCACGGACGATGGCAGTCCCCTGGCAGGGTGGCACCGCAAGGGACAGCCCTGTCACAACCTGCGGCGGCGGCGCTGGCTCCGGATCCGCCACAGGGACACCGAGACACGGGACACGGACACGCTCAGCACCCTGGTGACAACCGCGGGGACAGGGATGGGAGGGTGGAGGTGGCAGGAGGGAGGTGGCAGGAGGGAGGTGGCAGGAGGGAGGTGGCAGGGATGGGGTGACAGGGATGGGGTGACAGGGATGGGGTGACAGGGATGGAGGTGACAGGGACGGGGGCGTGGAGGTGACAGGATGGGGTGACAGGGGTGGAGGTGACAGGGATGAGGGTGGCAGGAGGGAGGTGACAGGGGTGGAGGTGACAGGAATGGGATGACAAGGATGGGGTGGCAGGAGGGAGGTGACAGGGATGGGGTGACAGGGATGGGGTGACAGGGGTGGAGGTGACAGGGATGGGATGACAAGGATGGGGTGGCAGGAGGGAGGTGGCAGGAGGGAGGTGGCAGGATGGAGGTGACACATAGGAGTGGCAGGATAGGGGTGACAGGGATGGGGTGACAAGAATGGAGGTGGCAGGACGGTGGTGGCAGGGAAGGGGGTGGTGGGGATGAGGGTGACAGGGTTCTGTCCCCGTGTCCCTGCTGTCCCCGTGTCCCGCTGTCCCCGTGTCCCGCTGTCCCGCTGTCCCCGTGTCCCGCTGTCCCCGCTGTCCCCGTGTCCCGCTGTCCCCACTGTCCCCTGCCCCGCCGCAGGACCCCGAGGAGCTGTGGGAGGACGAGGCCTGGCACCCCGAGTGTTTTTGGGGCTGCCCCTTCCAGCCCAAGCTCCCGGCGGGTCCCCGGTGCCGCCGGCGCCGCTGGCAGCGCAGCCTGGTCCCCGCCGAGCCCCCGCCCGTGGCTCCGCTCTTCCTCCTCCGCGGGGTCCCGCAGGAGCGGGGGACAGCGGTGTCACCCCGGGCCAGCCCTGTCCCCTCCCGGGACATCCAGGAGCCGGCCCAGGACGATCCCGGGCAGCTGCCGGGGGGCTCCTCCCTGACACCCCCGCAGCAGCCGCCCCTCTTCATCCTCTGCAGCTTCCAACGTGAGCCACGGGGACCGGGAGGGACCGGGAGGGACCGGGAGGGACCGGGAAGGGTCAGGGAGGGACCGGGGAGGGGACGGGGAGGGACCGGGAGGGGTCAGGGAAGGAACGGGAGGGACCGAGGTTGGATGGGGAGGGGTCGGGAAGGGATCGGGAGGGACCGGGAAGGGTCAGGGAGGGACCGGGAAGGGGACGGGGAGGGACCGGGAAGGGTCAGGGAGGGATCGGGAGGGACCGGGAGGGACCGGGAGGGACCGGGAAGGGTCAGGGAGGGACCGGGGAGGGGACGGGGAGGGACCGGGAGGGGTCAGGGAGGGATCGGGAGGGACCGGGAGGGACCGGGAGGGACCGGGAGGGGTCGGGAAGGACCGGGAGCTCCCAGCCCCTCCTGAGCCCCCGCCTGTCCCCAGGGCCCGGCCGCTTCCAGCTCCGCTGTTACATCTTCCAGGCGCTGGATCTGGCGCCCGGCAGCTCCAGGACCCCCCTAGGTGCGACCCCCGGGCCCCGCGCCCCCCTTCCCCGGCAGCCCGGGGCACTGACGGTGTCGCTGTCGCCAGGTGTCACCGCGCAGGTGTCGTTCGTGTCCCTGAGCCAGCGCACGCGGGCGGTGCGGGGGGCTCCGGAGCCGCGCTGGGAGCAGACCCTGCTGTTCCCGGGGGTGCTGCTGTTCGGGGACCCCCGCGGGACACAGCAGGACCCCCCGGCTGTGGTGGTGGAGGTGTGCGAGCAGCGGGGACAGGTGAGGGACACTCGGGACAGGGATGGGATGGGATGGGATGGGATGGGATGGGATGGGATGGGATGGGATGGGATGGGATGGGATGGGATGGGATGGGATGGGATGGGATGGGATGGGAGGGACATGGATGGAAGGTTGGCAGGAGGGATGGAAGGACAGGAGAGGTCAGGGATGGAGGGACAGGGATCAGGGATGGAGGGACAGGAGGAGTCAGGGATGGAAGGACAGGGATCAGGGATGGAAGGACAAGGATCAGGGATGAAAGGACAGGGGTTGGGATGGAAGGACAGGGATCAGGGATGGAGGGACAGGGATCAGGGATGGAGGGACAGGGATCAGGGATGGAAGGACAAGGATCAGGGATGAAAGGACAGGGGTTGGGATGGAAGGACAGGGATCAGGGATGGAAGGACAGGGGTTGGGATGGAAGGACAGGGATCAGGGATGGAAGGACAAGGATCAGGGATGAAAGGACAAGGATCAGGGATGGAAGGACAGGGATCAGGGATGGAAGGACAGGGATCAGGGATGGAGGGACAGGAGGAGTCAGGGATGGAAGGACAGGGGTTGGGATGGAAGGACAAGGATCAGGGATGGAAGGACAGGGGTTGGGATGAAAGGACAGGGATCAGGGATGGAAGGACAAGGATCAGGGATGGAGGGACAGGGACACCCCCAGCCCCAGCCCCGCGCTCAGGCGCTGCCTCGCAGGGTGCCGGTGCTCTCCTGGGGAGGAGCGTGTGCCTCCCGCGGGTCTGGCTGGACGTGCGACACCGGGAGCCCCCCCGGCTCCAGCCTCACCCCCTGCACGGCCCGCGGGGCCCGGCCGGGGAGCTGCTGGCGGCCTTCGAGCTCCTCCACGAGCCCGAGGTGAGCGGCGACAGCGGTGACGCGGAGGTGACACCCAGGGCTGGGGTGCCACTGTCACCGTGTCCCCCCCACGGCAGGACGGGACCCCGGCCCCGCTCAGGCCCCCGCCCCTGAGGAACGGCGAGTTCGGCTTCCCCCCGGAGCTGCGGCCGCGCCTGCAGAGGGTGGCGCTGGAGGTGGGAGCCAGCCTCGGGGTGGGGACAGGGCTGGGGACAGCGGAGAGCAGGGACAGGGCTGGGGACAGTGGGGACAGGGCTGGGGACAGCGGAGAGCAGGGACAGGGCTGGGGACAGCGGAGAGCAGGGACAGGGCTGGGGACAGGGCTGGGGACAGCGGGGAGCAGGGAATGGGATGGGGACAGGGGTGGGAGAGGGATGGGGAATGGGATAGGGACAGGGATGGGGACAGGGATGGAGACAGGAATGGGACAGGGATGGGGACAGGGATGGGGACAGGGATGGGGACAGGGGTGGGGACAGGGATGGGGACAGGGATGGAGACAGGAATGGGACAGGGGTGGGGACAGGGATGGGGACAGGTGTGGGGACAGGGGTGGGGACAGGGATGGGACAGGGATGGGGACAGGGATGGAGACAGGAATGGGACAGGGATGGGGACAGGGATGGAGACAGGGATGGGGACAGGGGTGGGGACAAAGTTGGAGATGGAGCCTGGGAGTGGCGCAGGCTGTGGACTGAGCTGAAGGTGCTGGTGACAGGGACAAGGGACAGGGACAGGACAGGGGACAGGACAGCGTCAGGAAGACGGGAACAAGCAAGACGAGCACGGGGGACAGAGACAGGGGACAGGGACAGGACAAGGACAGGACAGGGACAGGACAAGGACAGGGACAGGGACAGGGGACAGGGACAGGGGACAGGGACAGGGACAGGGGACAGGACAGCAGCAGAAAGGAAGACGGGGACAAGCAAGGCCAGCACGGGGGACAGTGACAGTGACACGGATCGGGACCCGGCACTTTGAGCCCCGCAGGGAGGGGAGCCCCGCGGGGTGACCGGAGCCCGGTGTCCCGCCAGGTGCTGGCCTGGGGGCTGCGGGGGCTGCGCGGGGCCGTGCGGGAGCCGCGCCTGGAGCTGCAGTGGGGGGAGCAGAGCCTGTGGACCCCCCCGATCCAGGACATGGCCACCGACCCCAACTTCCCCAGCAACGCCTTCGTGCTCACCCTGGTGAGCGGGGCAGGGCCGGAGGGTCCCTCCCCGGGCTCGGGTGGCACCGCGGGTGACCCGGCCGTGTCCCCGCAGGCGCTGCCCGAGGAGGAGCGGTTCGTGCCCCCCATCCGCCTGCGCCTCTGGGCCGGCACCGAGCGGCGGCTGCTGCTGGGCCAGGCCAGCGTCAGGGACCTGGGGCGGTTCCGCTGCCCCCCGCCCCGTCCCGAGCGGCTCCTGGGCTCGGGCAGCGGCTCTCACACGGCTGTGGCAATGCCAGGTGCTGCTTGTCCCATCCCTGCCCCATCCCTGCTGTCGCCTCCCGCATCCCCGGTGTCCCCTGCCCCATCCTCGGTGTCCCCTCCTTCATCCCCGGTGTCCCCTCCCTCATCCCTGCCCCATCCCCAATGTCCCCTCCCTCATCCCTGCCCCATCCCCGGTGTCCCCTGCCCCATCCCCGGTGTCCCCTGCCCCATCCCCGGTGTCCCCTCCTTTCATCCCCGGTGTCCCCTGCCCCATCCCCGGGGTCCCCTCCTTCATCCCCGGTGTCCCCTGCCCCATCCCCGGTGTCCCCTCCTTCATCCCCGGTGTCCCCTCCCTCATCCCAGCCCCATCCCCGGTGTCCCCAGCCCCATCCCCGGTGTCCCCTGCCCCATCCCCGGTGTTCCCTGCCCCATCCCCGGTGTCCCCTCCCTCATCCCTGCCCCATCCCCGGTGTCCCCAGCCCCATCCCCGCTGTCCCCAGCCCCATCCCCGGTGTCCCCTGCCCCATCCCCGGTGTCCCCAGCCCCATCCCCGCTGTCCCCTCCCTCACCCCCGGTGTCCCCAGCCCCATCCCCGCTGTCCCCTCCCTCACCCCCGCCCGTCCCTCTCTCCCACAGAGGATCTCCTCTCCCCGCCCGTCTCCTCCAGCCTCTGGAAGCGTTTGTGTTCCTTTCTCCTGGCCACAGCCCCAGCCAGGACGGCTCAGGTGAGTCCCCGAGGTCCCCCAGGTCCCCCAGGTCCCCCAGGTCCCCCCGCCACCGTGCCTCAGTTTCCCCTCTGCTCCCTGCAGGACCTGCTCAGCCGCCTCAGGAACATCGGCGCTGAGGACCAGGTGGGCACGGGGGGACATCAGCAACAGCGGGGCCAGCTGTCCCCACCTGTCCCCACCTGTCGCCACCTGTCCCCACCTGTCCCCACCTGTCCCCACCTGTCCCCACCTGTCGCCACCTGTCGCCACCTGTCCCCACCTGTCCCCACCTGTCCCCACCTGCTCCTGCTCCCCGCAGGACGAGGAAGATGAGGATGAGGATGAGGATGAGGAGGATGAGGAGGAGGAGAGGGACTGGTGGAGTAAATTCTACGCGTCCATGGAGGACAAGGAGCCCAAATCTCGGCGGGGAACCAACAGGGACAGACTGAAGGTGACGGGGACAGGGATGGGGACAGTGGGGACAGGGATGGGGACAGGGATGGGGGCAGGGATGGGGACAGGGATGGGGATGGGGATGGGGACAGCGGGGACAGGGATGGGGATGGGGATGGGATGGGGACAGGGATGGGGACAGGGATGGGGACAGGGAATGGGGACAGGGATGAGGGAATGGGGACAGGGAATGGAGACAGGGAATGGGGACAGGGATGGGGACAGCGGGGACAGGGATGGGGATGGGATGGGGACAGGGATGGGGACAGGGATGGGAACAGGGATGAGGGAATGGGAACAGGGATGAGGGAATGGGAACAGGGATGAGGGAAAGGGAACAGGGATGGGGACAGCGGGGACAGGGATGGGGATGGGATGGGGACAGGGATGGGGACAGGGATGGGGACAGGGATGGGGTCAGGGAATGGGGACAGGGATGAGGGAATGGGGACAGGGAATGGAGACAGGGAATGGGGACAGGGATGGGGACAGGGGGGACAGGGATGGGGATGGGAACAGGGATGGGGACAGGGAATGGAACAGGGACAGCGGGGACAGGGATGGGGATGGGATGGGGACAGGGATGGGGACAGGGATGGGGACAGGGAATGGGGACAGGGATGAGGGAATGGGGACAGGGAATGGAGACAGGGAATGGGGACAGGGATGGGGACAGCGGGGACAGGGATGGGGATGGGATGGGGACAGGGATGGGGACAGGGATGGGGACAGGGATGGGGACAGGGAATGGGGACAGGGATGAGGGAATGGGGAGAGGGAATGGAGACAGGGAATGGGGACAGGGATGGGGACAGCGGGGACAGGGATGGGGATGGGATGGGGACAGGGATGAGGGAATGGGAACAGGGATGGGGACAGGGAATGGAACAGGGATGGGGACAGGGATGGGGACAGGGAATGGGAACAGGGATGAGGGAATGGGAACAGGGATGAGGGAATGGGAACAGGGATGAGGGAATGGGAACAGGGATGGGGAATGGGAACAGGGACAGGGATGAAGCAGGGGCAAGAAGGAGGATGAAGAAGGGGCCGAGGCCGCGGATCCCGAGCCGGGATGAGGCCGGGCCCGGGGGATGATCCACGGCCGGCTCTGCCCCGCAGATCTACGGCTGCGAGCTGGAGGCGGTGCCCGAGTTCGAGGGGCTGCAGGATTTCTGCCAGACCTTCCCCCTCTACAAACCGGGCCGTCCCCGCTCTGCCGCGCAGCCCCCGGAGCCCGTGGGCAGCTTCAAGGTGGGTGAGACCCCCACTCATTTCCCCCGAGGAACAGCGGGGAGGGACCCCCGGAGGACCCCCGGGGGGGCTCTCAGGGGCTTTTCCGCATCTACCCCGTGCCCGAGGAGGCCGGGCCGGGCCCCGCCGTGCCCCGCTACTTCCAGCGGCTGCCGCCCCGCGAGCCCCAGCGGTGCCTGCTGCGCGTCTACATCGTGCGAGCCTTCGAGCTGTCCCCCCGCGATGTCACCGGGCTGGTGAGGGACACCCCGGGGGTCCCCGCGGGGCCGGCCGAGCCCGGCCCGGTGCCAGCGCGGTGTCACCTCGGTGTCCCCAGAGCGATCCCTACGTGCGGGTGTCGCTGGGGAAGAGGACGCTGGGACAGAGGGAGCAGTACGTGCCCAACACCCTGGAGCCCGTGTTCGGCAGGTAGGTGGCCTTGGAGATGTCACCTTCGGGGGTGGCACTCGGTGATGTCACCCCTGGGGTGGCACTCGGTAATGTCACTTTGAGCTGTCCCTGTCCCCGTGTCCCCACTGTCCCCCCGTGTCCTCACTGTCCCCCTGTGTCCCCATGTCCCCCTGTCCCTGCTCTCCCCGCTGTCCCCGTGTCCCCGCTGTCCCTGTCCCCGCTGTCCCTGTCCCCGCTGTCCCCGTGTGTCCCCGTGTGTCCCCGTGTCCCCGCTGAACACGCGGCTGTCCCCGCTGTCCCTGTCCCCGCTGTCCCCGTGTCCCCCCCGTGTCCCCGCTGTCCCCGTGTCCCCTCTGAGCACGCGGCTGTCCCCAGGCTGTTCGAGCTGACGGCCACCATCCCGCTGGAGAAGGACCTGCGTGTCACCATCATGGACCACGACAAGGTCCCCCCGGACCAGGAGATCGGCAGCACCACCATCGACCTGGAGAACCGGCTGCTGTCCCCGCGGCGCGCGCACTGCGGGCTGCCCGCGCGCTACCACACGTGAGGGGACACCGGGGACATTGGGGACACTGGGGGGACATTGGGGACACTGGGGACATTGGGGACATTGGGGATGTTGGGGACATTGGGGACATTGGGGACATTGGGGACATGGGCTGCTGTCCCCGCGGCGCGTGCACTGCGGGCTGCCCGCACGCTACCACACGTGAGGGGACACCGGGGACACCGGGGACATCATTGGGGACACTGGGGACACTGGGGACATTGGGGACATTGGGGGACATTGGGGACATTGGGGACATTGGGGACACTGGGGACATTGGGGACACTGGGGACATTGGGGACATTGGGGACACTGGGGACATTGGGGACGTTGGGGACACTGGGGACGTTGGGGACATTTGGGACATTGGGGACACTGGGGACACTGGGGACACTGGGGACATTGGGGACATTGGGGGGACATTGGGGACATTGGGGACACCTGGGAACACTGGGGACATTGGGGGGGACATGGGGGGACATGGTGACATTGGAGGATAGGTTGGGGGTCCCAGGTGGGGTTTTGGGGGTCCCAGGTGGGTTTTGGGGTCCCAGGTGGGTTTTGGGGGGTCCCAGGTGGGGTTTTGGGGGTCCCAGGTGGGTTTTTGGGGGTCCCAGGTGGTTTTGGGGGTCCCAGGTGGGTTTTGGGGTCCCAGGTGGGGTTTTGGGGGTCCCAGGTGGGTTTTGGGGGGTCCCAGGTGGGTTTTGGGGGTCCCAGGTGGGTTTTGGGGGTCCCAGGGGCCGCGGCAGGTGACACCCCCGTGTCCCCAGCGCGGGTCCCAGGTGCTGGCGGGACCAGCTGTGCCCCAGCCGGAGCCTGGAGCTGCTCTGCGGCCGCCGGGGGCTGCCCGGGCCCCGCTACAGCCCCCGGGGCACCGCGCTCAGCCTGGGCGGCCACAGCTACGAGCTGAGGGACTTCGGTGCGTGGGGAGGGGGCTCGGGGGGGGGGGGAGGGGGCTCGGGGGTCTGGGGGGGCGGGGGAGGCTGGGGGGGGGCTGGGGAGGGGCTGGGGAGGGAGCTCGAGGGGCTGGGGAGGGGGCTCGGGGGGCTGGGGAGGCTGGAGAGGGGCTCGGGGGGCTGGGGAGGCTGGGGAGGGGCTGGGGAGGGGCTGGAGAGGGGCTCGGGGGGCTGGGGAGGGGCTGGGGAGGGGGCTCGGGGGGCTAGGGGAGGCTGGGGGGCTTCGAGCTGAGGCACTTCGATGCGTGGGAAGGGGTTCGGGGGGGCTGGGGAGGGGGCTCGGGGGGCTGGGGAGGGGGTTCGGAGGGTTGGGGGGCTGGGGAGGGGGGCTGGGGAGGGGCTGGTGGGGTTTGGGGGATCTGGGGAGGGTCTGGTGGGGGTTTGGGGGGGTTCCGGGGCGATCTGGGGGGGTTTGGGGGGCTCCGGGGGGTTCCAGGGGGTTCCGGGGGGGTTCCGGGGAGGTTTTGGGGTTCCGGGGGGGGTCTGTGGGGGGTTCCGGGGAGGTTTTGGGGTTCCGGGGGGGGTCTGTGGCCGGTGGGTGACAGGCCGGGGGTCCCAGAGAGGGGTGACCCCCCTTTGGGACCCCCCGGGGCTGCCCGGGAGCGCCTGGCCCTGCACGTGCTGAACCTGTGCGAGCTCGTCCCGGAACACCTGGAGACCCGGAGCCTCCGGAACCGGGAACAGCCCGGGCTCGAGCAGGTGGGGACACCGGGGGACACCGGGGGGGACAGCCGGGGACAGCCGGGGACACCGGGGGGGACAGCGGGGGACAGCGGGGGGGACAGCCGGGGACAGCCGGGGACACCGGGGGGCACCGGGGGACACCGGGGGACAGCCGGGGACAGCCGGGGACAGCCGGGGACACCGGGGGACACCGGGGGGGACAGCCGGGGACAGCCGGGGACACCGGGGGGGACAGCGGGGGACAGCGGGGGACACCGAGGGGACACTGGGGGACACCGGGGGAGACAGCCGGGGACACCGGGGGGCACCGGGGGACACCGGGGGACAGCGGGGGGGACAGCACACCGGGGGGACAGCGGGGGACACGGGGGGAGAGCGGGGGGCAGACAGCGGGGGGACACGAAGGGACAGCGGGGGACAGCGGGGGACAGCCGGGGACACGGGGGGAGAGCGGGGGGACACCAGGAAGGGGTGATGGGGACACCGGGGACAGGGACAGATGGTGGGGGAACATCGGGGGACATCGAGGGACATCGGGGGACATCGGGGGACAGCGGGGGGACACGTGGGGGCAGCGAGGGAACACGGGGGGACAGCCGGGGACATCTGGGGACATCGGGGGGACACGAGGGGAGAGAGCGGGGGGACAGCGAGGGGACACGAGGGGGACCCGGGGGGGACAGGGGGGCACATCTGGGGACATGAGGGGGACACGAGGGGACATCGGGGGGACACGGGGGGACCCCGCGGTGATGGGGACCCAGAGGCGGGGAGGGCTGGTGGGTGCGGGGGGAGCTGGGGAGGACCTGGGGACACGGGGGGGACACGGGGGGGACACGGGGGGACAGCAGGGGACAGGAGGGGACAGCAGGGGACAGGAGGGGACAGCAGGGGACAGCAGGGGACAGCTGGCAGCCCGTGCGGGTGTCCCCAGGGCAAGGTGCAGATGTGGGTGGACATTTTCCCCGTCAGCCTCGGGCCCCCCGGGCCCCCCTTCAACATCGACCCCCGCAAGGCCGAGGGGTGAGCGGGGACACCGGGGGACACCGGGGGACACCAGGGGACACCAGGGGACACGGGCGGGACACGGGGGGGGACACGGAGGGGACACGGGGGGGACAGGAGCGTCCCGGGAGGGGATAAAGCCATCCCTAGAGGGGACAGGGCCACCCCGGGCGGGGACAGGGCCACCCTGGGAGGGGACAGGGCCACCCTGGAGGGGACAGGGCCACCCCGGGCGGGGACAGGGCCACCCTGGGCAGGGACAGGGCCACCCTGGGAGGGGACAGGGCCACCCTGGAGGGGACAGGGCCACCCCGGGCGGGGACAGGGCCACCCTGGAGGGGACACAGCCACCCTGGGAGGGGACAGGGCACCCCCGGGAGGGGACAGGGCCACCCCGGGCGGGGACAGGGCCACCCTGGGAGGGGACAGGGCCACCCTGGAGGGGACAGGGCCACCCTGGAGGGGACACGGCCACCCTGGGAGGGGACAGGGCCACCCTGGAGGGGACAGGGCCACCCTGGAGGGGACAGGGCCACCCCCGGCGGGGACAGCGCCACCCCCGGCGGGCGCAGGTGACACTGTGCCGCTGTCCCCTGGCGAGGTACGAGCTGCGCTGCGTGGTGTGGAGGGTGCGGGACGCGGACCTTGGGGACATCAACCTGCTGGGACAGCGCATGAGTGACATCTACGTGTGCGGGTGAGCGCCGCTGGCAACGGGCTGGCACCGGTCCTGGGGTCACTGTCACCCACCCCGGGGTCACTGTCACCCATCCTGGGTCACTGTCACCCACCCCGGGGTCATTGTCACCGGTCCTGGGGTCATTGTCACCCATCCTGGGTCACTGTCACCCACCCCGGGGTCATTGTCACCCATCCTGGGTCACTGTCACCCACCCCTGGGTCATTGTCACCCATCCTGGGTCATTGTCACCCACCCCGGGGTCATTGTCACCCATCCTGGGTCACTGTCACCCACCCCGGGGTCACTGTCACCCATCCTGGGTCATTGTCACCCATCCTGGGTCATTGTCACCCACCCCGGGGTCATTGTCACCCATCCTGGGTCATTGTCACCCACCCTGGGGTCATTGTCACCCATCCTGGGTCATTGTCACCCATCCTGGGTCACTGTCACCCACCCTGGGTCATTGTCACCCATCCTGGGTCATTGTCACCCATCCTGGGTCATTGTCACCCGTCCTGGGTCACTGTCACCCATCCTGGGTCACTGTCACCCACCCTGGGGTCATTGTCACCCACCCCAGGGTCATTGTCACCCATCCTGGGTCATTGTCACCCACCCCGGGGTCACTGTCACCCATCCTGGGTCACTGTCACCCACCCTGGGGTCATTGTCACCCATCCTGGGTCACTGTCACCCATCCTGGGTCACTGTCACCCACCCTGGGGTCATTGTCACCGGTCCTGGGGTCACTGTCACCCATCCTGGGTCATTGTCACCCGTCCAGGGGTCATTGTCACCCATCCTGGGTCACTGTCACCCATCCTGGGTCACTGTCACCCATCCTGGGTCACTGTCACCCACCCTGGGGTCATTGTCACCCACCCCAGGGTCATTGTCACCGGTCCTGGGGTCACTGTCACCCATCCTGGGTCATTGTCACCCATCCTGGGTCATTGTCACCCATCCTGGGTCACTGTCACCCGTCCAGGGGTCATTGTCACCCATCCTGGGTCACTGTCACCCATCCTGGGTCACTGTCACCCATCCTGGGTCACTGTCACCCGTCCAGGGGTCATTGTCACCTGCCCCAGGGTCACTGTCACCCACCCCGGGTCATTGTCACCCACCCCAGGGTCATTGTCACCCGTCCAGGGGTCATTGTCACCTCGGGGTGTCTCCATGTGGGCACAGTGGTGCCATCAATGTCCCCGCAGGTGACACACAGGTGACAGGGAGGTGACACAGGTGACAGGGAGGTGACACAGATGACAGGGAGGTGACACAGAGGTGAAACAGGTGACACAGGTGACAGGGGTGACACAGGTGACAGGGAGGTGACACAGGTGACAGGGAGGTGACACAGGTGACACACAGGTGACACAGGGGTGACAGGGAGGTGACACAGGTGACACAGGTGACACAGGTGTCCCCACAGGTGGCTGGACGGGCTCCCCGAGCACCGGCAGCACACCGATGTCCATTATCGCTCCCTGGGTGACACGGGGGTGACAGGGAGGTGACACAGGTGACAGGGAGGTGACACAGGTGACACAGGTGACACAGGTGACAGGTGACACAGGTGACACAGGTGACAGGGAGGTGACAGGGAGGTGACACAGGTGACACAGGTGACACAGGGGTGACAGGGAGGTGACACAGGTGACACAGGTGACACAGAGGTGACACAGGGGTGACAGGGAGGTGACACAGGTGACACAGGTGACACAGGTGACACAGGTGTCCCCACAGGTGGCTGGACGGGCTCCCCGAGCACCGGCAGCACACCGATGTCCATTATCGCTCCCTGGGTGACACGGGGGTGACAGGGAGGTGACACAGGTGACAGGGAGGTGACACAGGTGACACAGGTGACACAGGGGTGACAGGGAGGTGACACAGGTGACACAGGGGTGACAGGGAGGTGACACAGGTGACAGGGAGGTGACAGGGAGGTGACAGGGAGGTGACACAGGTGACACAGGTGACACAGGTGTCCCCACAGGTGGCTGGACGGGCTCCCCGAGCACCGGCAGCACACCGATGTCCATTATCGCTCCCTGGGTGACACGGGGGTGACACAGGGGTGACAGGGAGGTGACACAGGTGACAGGGAGGTGACAGGGAGGTGACACAGGTGACACAGGTGACAGGGAGGTGACAGGGAGGTGACACAGGTGTCCCCACAGGTGGCTGGACGGGCTCCCCGAGCACCGGCAGCACACCGATGTCCATTATCGCTCCCTGGACGGGAACGGAGCCTTCAACTGGCGCTTCGTGTTCCCCTTCGAGTTCCTGGCGGCTGAGAAACTGTGTGCCATCCACCGCAAGGTGGGGACACCTGGGGACACCTGGGGACACCTGGGGACAGCCTGGGGACAGCCTGGGGACAGCCTGGGGACACTGAGGACACCCAGAAAACACTTGGGGACACCTGGGGACAGCCGGGGACAGCTGGGGACACCTGGGGACAGCCGGGGACAGCCTGGGGACACACCTAGGGACACCTGGGGACACCTGGGGACAGCCTGGGGACACCTGGGGACACTGAGGACACCCGGAAAACACTTGAGGACACCTGGGGACACTCGGGGACACCTGGGGACACCTGAGGGACACTTGGGGACACCTGAGGGACACCTAGGGACACCTGGGGGACACTCAGGGACACTCGCGGACACCTGGGGGACACTTGGGGACACCTGAGGGACACTTGGGGACACCTGGGGACACCTGGGGACACCTGGGGGACACTTTGGGACACTCGGGGACACTTGGGGACACTCGGGGACACCTGAGGGACACCTGGGGACACCTGGGGGACACCTGGGGACACCCGGGAAACACTTGGGGACACCTGGGGACACCTGGGGACACACCTGGGGACAGCTGGGGACACTGAGGACACCCGGGAAACACTTGGGGACAGCTGGGGACACACCTGGGGACACCTGAGGGACACTCGGGGACACCTGGGGGACACTTGGGGACACTTGGGGACACCTGGGGACACTCGGGGACACCTGGGGACACTCGGGGACACTCAGGGACACTTGGGGACACCTGGGGACACTCGGGGACACCTGGGGACACTCGGGGACAGCCGCTGGCCCCCGGCAGGAGCACGTGTGGAGTTTGGACCAGACGCTGCTGAAGGTGCCCCCCAAGCTCATCCTGCAGGTGTGGGACAATGACAAGTTCAAGGCGGACGATCTGCTGGGTGAGACAGCGTGTCACCTGCGGGGACAGGGACAGGGACAGGGACAGGGACAGGGACAGGGACAGGGATGGGGACAGGGACAGGCAGGGACAGGGGACAGGGACAGGGACAGGGACAGGGACAGGGACAGGGACAGGGATGGGGACAGGGACAGGCAGGGACAGGGGACAGGGACAGGGACAGGGACAGGGATGGGGACAGGGACAGGGACAGGGACAGGGACAGGGACAGGGGACAGGGACAGGGACAGGGACAGGGACAGGGACAGGGACAGGGGACAGGGACAGGGATGGGGACAGGGACAGGGACAGGGACAGGGGACAGGGACAGGGACAGGGACAGGGACAGGGATGGGGACAGGGACAGGGACAGGGACAGGGACAGGGACAGGGACAGGGACAGGGACAGGGACAGGGACAGGGATGGGACAGGGACAGGGACAGGGACAGGGACAGGGACAGGGGACAGGGACAGGGACAGGACAGGGATGGGGACAGGGACAGGGACAGGGACAGGGACAGGGGACAGGGAGAGGGACAGGGAGAGGGACAGGGACAGGGATGGGGACAGGGACAGGGACAGGGGACAGCCGCGAGTGGTGCGGAGCAGCCACCGGTGACAGGGAGCTCCTGCAGGTGACAAAGAGGTGACAGGGAACACCCACAGGTGACAAGGAGCCCCCACAGGTGCCAGAGCTCCCCCAGGTGACAGAGAGGTGACACAGGTGACAAGGAGCTCTCCCAGGTTCCAGGGAGGTGACAAGGAGCCCCCCCAGGTGACAGGGAGGTGACAGGGAGCCCCCACAGGTGACAGGGAGCCCCCACAGGTGACGGGGAGGTGACAAGGAGCTCTCACAGGTTCCAGGGAGGTGACAAGGAGCCCCCCCCAGGTGACGGGGAGGTGACAGGGAGCCCCCACAGGTGACAGGGAGCCCCCCCAGGTGACGGGGAGGTGACAGGGACCCCCCACAGGTGACAAGAAGCACCCACAGGTGACAAGGAGCTCCTGCAGGTGCCAGGGAGGTGACAGGGAGCCCCCCCCAGGTGACAGGGAGGTGACAAGGAGCTCTCACAGGTGACAGGAAGGTGTCAGGGAGCCCCCACAGGTGACAGGGAGGTGACAAGGAGCCCCCACAGGTGACAGGAAGGTGTCAGGGAGCCCCCCCAGGTGACAGGGAGGTGACAGGGAGCCCCCCCAGGTACCAAGGAGCCCCCCCAGGTGACAGGGAGGTGACAAGGAGCTCTCACAGGTGACAAGGAGGTGCCAGGGAGCCCCCACAGGTGCCAGGAAGGTGTCAGGGAGCCCCCCCAGGTGACAGGGAGGTGACAAGGAGCCCCCACAGGTGACAGGGAGGTGACAAGGAGCCCCCCCAGGTGACAGGAAGGTGACAAGGAGCTCTCACAGGTGCCAGGAAGGTGTCAGGGAACCCCCCCAGGTGACAGGAAGGTGACAAGGACCCCCCCCAGGTACCAAGGAGCCCCCCCAGGTGCCGGAGCTGTGTCCCCGCGTGGCCCGCAGGGATCCTGGAGCTGGAGCTGACGCGGCTGCCGCGGCCGGCCCGCAGCCCCGGGCGGTGCCGGCTGAGCCCGCGGGAGCTGCCCCGGCTCGCCCGGAGCTGCTGCCGGGGCCCGGGGCTCGCCCGCCCCACCCTGGACCTGTTCCGCAGGAGGAGAGCCCGCGGCTGGTGGCCCTGCACCCTGCAGGAGGATGGCGGCCAGCGGGTCTCGGTGGGATGGGGACACGGGGGGCGCGGGGGACACGGGGGGACACGGGGGCACATGGGGCCCGGGGAAACAGGGGGACACGGGGCCGGGGGGACATGGGGGACACGGGGGGCACGGGGGACGCGGGGGGACACGGGGGGACACGGGGGACACGGGGGACACGGGGGGACATGGGGTCCGGGAAAACAGGGGGACACGGGGGGACACGGGGGGACACGGGGGACAGCGGGGGGACATGGGGGACACGGGGGGACACGGGGGGACACGGGGGGACACGGGGCACGCGGGGCCGGGGGGACATGGGGGACACGGGGGACACGGGGGAGACGGGGGACACGGGGCCGGGGGGACATGGGGGACAGGGGGGACACGGGGCCGGGGGGACACGGGGGGAGACGGGGGACAGGGGGGACACGGGGGGACAGGGGGGAGACGGGGGACACGGGGCCGGGGGGACACGGGGGTACATGGGGGACACGGGGGACACGGGGGACATGGGGACCACGGGGGACATGGGGGCCACGGGGGACATGGGGGGACACGGGGCCGGGGGGACACGGGGGTACATGGGGGACACGGGGGACACGGGGGACATGGGGGACACGGGGGGACACGAGGGGACACGGGGGCCAGGGGGGGACACGGGGCCGGGGGGACATGGGAGGCACGGGGGGGCGGGGGGGGCGGGGGGGGACACGGGGGACACGGGGGGCTCAGGGGGCGCGGGATCGGGGCAGGCGGGGGGAACCGGGGCCGGGGGAACCGAGGCCGTGGCAAGCCGGGGGTCGCGGGGCCGGGGGTCGCGGGGCCGGAGCCGGGGGTAGCCGGAGCCGGAGGGAGCCGGGGTCGGGGGTCGCGGGGCCAGGGGTCGCCGGGGGTCGAGGGGCCGGAGCCGGGGGTGGAGGGGCCGGGGGTCGCCAGGGGCCGGGGGTACCGAGGCCGGGGGAAACCGGGGGTCGCGGGGCCGGGGCTCGTGGGGTCGGGGGAAGCTGGGGCCGGGGGAGCCGGGGCCGGGGCTCGTGGAGCCGGGGCTCGTGGGGTCGGGGGAAGCTGGGGCCGGGGGTAGCGAGGCCGGGGATCGCCGGGGGTGGCGGGGCCGGAGCGGGGGGAGGCGGGGCCGGGGGTGGCGGGGCCGGGGGGCGCCAGGGGGGGCGGGGCCGGGCCCTGAGCCCCGGCCCGCCCCCGGCGGGCCCCGCAGGGGAAGCTGGAGCTCTCCCTGGAGCTGCTGACGGCGCGGGAGGCCGAGGAGCGGCCGGTGGGGAAGGGCCGGGAGGAGCCCAACAAACACCCGACACTGCCCGAGCCCAAGTGAGAGCCGGGATGGCACTGCGGGGACACCGGGAGGTGACAGCGGGGTCCCCAGAGGGGCTGGGGACACTGCGGGGACACCGGGAGGTGACAGCGGGGTCCCCAGAGGGGCTGGGGACACTGCGGGGACACGGGGAGGTGACAGCCGGGTCCCCAGAGGGGCTGGGGACACTGCGGGGACACCGGGAGGTGACATTGGGGTCCCCAGAGGGGGCTGGGGACACTGCGGGGACACCGGGAGGTGACAGCCGGGTCCCCAGAGGGGCTGGGGGTCACTGGGGTGGCACAGGGGTGACAGCAGCGTCCTCAGAGGGGACCGGGGGGCACAAGGGTGGCACAGGGGTGACACAGGGGTGGCACAGGGGGGACAGCAGTGTCCCTGAGATGACACACGGGTGCCACACGGGTGACACGCGGGTGCCACAGGGCCGGGGAGGGGACACGGTGGCCGAGCTGAGCTCGGTGTCCCCTCGCAGGCGCCCCAAGTCCTCGTTCCTGTGGCTGCAGTCCCCGCTGAGCCTCGTGCGCCACGGGCTCCGGTGGCGGTACCCGCTGAGCATCGGCCTGGGGCTGGCGGCGCTGCTGCTGCTGCTGCTGGCGCTGCGCTCCTTCCTCCCGGTCAGTACCGGGAGATCCCCGCTCCTTCCTCCCGGTCAGCACCGGGAAATCTCCGCTCCTTCCTCCCGGTCAGTACCGGGCACTGTCCGCTCCTTCCTCCCGGTCAGTACCGGGAAATCTCCGCTCCTTCCTCCCGGTCAGTACCGGGAAATCTCCGCTCCTTCCTCCCGGTCAGTACCGGGAGATCCCCGCTCCTTCCTCCCGGTCAGTACCGGGAAATCTCCGCTCCTTCCTCCCGGTCAGTACCGGGAGATCTCCGCTCCTTCCTCCCGGTCAGTACCGGGAGATCCCCGCTCCTTCCTCCCGGTCAGCACCGGGAAATCTCCGCTCCTTCCTCCCGGTCAGTACCGGGAGATCTCCGCTCCTTCCTCCCGGTCAGTACCGGGAGATCTCCGCTCCTTCCTCCCGGTCAGTACCGGGCACTGTCCGCTCCTTCCTCCCGGTCAGTACCGGGAGATCCCCGCTCCTTCCTCCCGGTCAGCATCGGGGGCTCCCCGTACCCAGAACCGGGCTCCCCGTGCCCAGAACCGGGCTCCCCGTACCCAGAACCGGGCTTCCCGTACCCAGAACCGGGCTCCCCGTACCCAGAACCGGGCTCTCCATGCCCAGAACCGGGCTCCCCGTACCCAGAACCGGGCTCCCCGTACCCAGAACCGGGCTCCCCGTACCCAGAACCGGGCTCTCCGTACCCAGAACCGGGCTCCCCGTACCCAGAACCGGGATTCCCGTACCCAGAACCGGGATTCCCGTACCCAGAACCGGGCTCCCCGTACCCAGAACCGGGCTCCCCGTACCCAGAACCGGGCTCCCCGTACCCAGAACCGGGATTCCCGTACCCAGAACCGGGCTGTCCATACCCAGAACCGGGCTCCCCGTACCCAGAACCGGGCTCTCCATGCCCAGAACCGGGCTCCCCGTACCCAGAACCGGGCTCTCCATGCCCAGAACCGGGCTCCCCGTACCCAGAACCGGGCTCCCCGTACCCAGAACCGGGCTCCCCGTACCCAGAACCGGGCTCCCCGTGCCCAGAACCGGGCTCTCCATGCCCAGAACCGGGCTCCCCATACCCAGAACCGGGCTCTCCATGCCCAGAACCGGGCTGTCCGAACCCAGAACCGGGCTCCCCGTACCCAGAACCGGGCTGTTCGTACCCAGAACCGGGCTCCCCGTGCCCAGAACCGGGATTCCCGTACCCAGAACCGGGCTCCCCGTACCCAGAACCGGGCTCCCCGTGCCCAGAACCGGGATTCCCGTACCCAGAACCGGGCTCCCCGTACCCAGAACCGGGCTGTCCGAACCCAGAACCGGGCTCCCCGTGCCCAGAACCGGGCTCCCCGTACCCAGAACCGGGCTGTTCGTACCCAGAACCGGGCTCCCCGTGCCCAGAACCGGGATTCCCGTACCCAGAACCGGGCTCCCCGTACCCAGAACCGGGCTCCCCGTGCCCAGAACCGGGATTCCCGTACCCAGAACCGGGCTCCCCGTACCCAGAACCGGGCTCCCCGTGCCCAGAACCGGGCTCTCCGTACCCAGAACCGGGCTCTCCATACCCAGAACCGGGCTCTCCGTACCCAGAACCGGGCTCCCCGTACCCAGAACCGGGCTCCCCGTACCCAGAACCGGGCTCCCCGTACCCAGAACCGGGCTCCCCGTACCCAGAACCGGGCTCTCCATGCCCAGAACCGGGCTCTCCATGCCCAGAACCGGGCTCCCCGTACCCAGAACCGGGCTCCCCGTACCCAGAACCGGGCTGTTCGTACCCAGAACCGGGCTCCCCGTGCCCAGAACCGGGATTCCCGTACCCAGAACCGGGATTCCCGTACCCAGAACCGGGCTCCCCGTACCCAGAACCGGGCTCCCCGTACCCAGAACCGGGCTCCCCGTACCCAGAACCGGGATTCCCGTACCCAGAACCGGGCTGTCCATACCCAGAACCGGGCTCCCCGTACCCAGAACCGGGCTCTCCATGCCCAGAACCGGGCTCTCCGTACCCAGAACCGGGCTGTTCGTACCCAGAACCGGGCTCCCCGTACCCAGAACCGGGCTCCCCGTACCCAGAACCGGGCTCTCCATGCCCAGAACCGGGCTCCCCGTGCCCAGAACCGGGCTCTCCATGCCCAGAACCGGGCTCCCCATACCCAGAACCGGGCTCCCCGTACCCAGAACCGGGCTCCCCGTACCCAGAACCGGGCTCCCCGTACCCAGAACCGGGATTCCCGTACCCAGAACCGGGCTCCCCGTACCCAGAACCGGGCTTCCCGTACCCAGAACCGGGATTCCCGTACCCAGAACCGGGCTCCCCGTACCCAGAACCGGGCTCTCCGTACCCAGAACCGGGCTCCCCGTGCCCAGAACCGGGCTCCCCGTACCCAGAACCGGGCTGTTCGTACCGAGAACCGGGCTTCCCGTGCCCAGAACCGGGATTCCCGTACCCAGAACCGGGCTCCCCGTACCCAGAACCGGGCTCCCCGTGCCCAGAACCGGGATTCCCGTACCCAGAACCGGGCTCCCCGTCCCCAGAACCGGGCTCCCCGTGCCCAGAACCGGGCTCTCCGTACCCAGAACCGGGCTCTCCATACCCAGAATCGGGCTCTCCGTACCCAGAACCGGGCTCCCCGTGCCCAGAACCGGGATTCCCGTACCCAGAATCGGGCTCCCCGTACCCAGAACCGGGCTCCCCGTGCCCAGAACCGGGCTCTCCGTACCCAGAACCGGGCTCTCCATACCCAGAATCGGGCTCTCCGTACCCAGAACCGGGCTCCCCGTGCCCAGAACCGGGCTCCCCATACCCAGAATCGGGCTGTTCGTACCCAGAACCGGGCTCCCCGTGCCCAGAACCGGGCTCCCCGTACCCAGAACCGGGATTCCCGTACCCAGAACCGGGCTCCCCATACCCTGAACCGGGCTGTTCGTACCCAGAACCGGGCTCCCCGTACCCAGAACCGGGATTCCCGTACCCAGAACCGGGCTCCCCGTACCCAGAACCGGGCTCTCCGTACCCAGAACCGGGCTCCCCATACCCAGAACCGGGCTGTCCGTACCCAGAACCGGGATTCCCGTACCCAGAACCGGGCTCTCCATACCCAGAACCGGGATTCCCGTACCCAGAACCGGGCTCTCCATACCCAGAACCGGGATTCCCGTACCCAGAACCGGGCTCCCCGTACCCAGAACCGGGCTGTCCGTGCCCAGAACCGGGCTCCCCATACCCAGAACCGGGCTCCCCGTACCCAGAACCGGGCTGTCCGTGCCCAGAACCGGGCTCCCCGTACCCAGAACCGGGCTCTCCATGCCCAGAACCGGGCTCCCCGTACCCAGAACCGGGCTCTCCATGCCCAGAACCGGGCTCTCCGTACCCAGAACCGGGATTCCCGTACCCAGAACCGGGCTCTCGGCTCCTCCCAGCGCCCCGTGCCCATCCTCATCCTCCGGTGCCGCTCCGCAGGCCTCCCTCACCGTGAAGGTTCCCGAGCCGCGCCGGTTCCTGCGCCCGGATCCCGACCCCAAACCCTGAGGATCCGTCTGGGAATCCGCCCGGAGCCCCTTCCCGAGCCGCTCTCCAGCCGGGACGGGATTGCTCCGCTCCAGGGCCGCCATCCCGGCTGGAATTCCCCGGGAATTGCCCACCCTCTGCCCAGCGGTTTGGCCACGAGGCTGCCGCAGGTATGGATAAAATAAATCTGGCAAAAATCCCGGGGAGCGCCGTCAGCGAGCTTTGGTTTGACGGGGAGTTTGGGAATCCGACTGGGAATCTGGGAATCCGACTGGGAATCTGGGAATCCACCTGGGAATCCATCTGGGAATCCATCTGGGAATCTGGGAATCCACCTGGGAATCCATCTGGGAATCCATCTGGGAATCTGGGAATCCACCTGGGAATCTGGGAATCCACCTGGGAATCCATCTGGGAATCCATCTGGGAATCTGGGAATCCACCTGGGAATCCACCTGGGAATCCATCTGGGAATCTGGGAATCCACCTGGGAATCTGGGAATCCACCTGGGAATCCATCTGGGAATCCATCTGGGAATCTGGGAATCCACCTGGGAATCTGGGAATCCATCTGGGAATCTGGGAATCCATCTGGGAATCCACCTGGGAATCTGGGAATCCACCTGGGAATCTGGGAATCCATCTGGGAATCCATCTGGGAATCCATCTGGGAATCTGGGAATCCACCTGGGAATCTGGGAATCCATCTGGGAATCTGGGAATCCACCTGGGAATCTGGGAATCCATCTGGGAATCAGTCTAGGAATCAGTCTGGGAATCCATCTGGGAATCTGGGAATGAGTCTGGGAATCCGGGAATGAGTCTGGGAATCTGGGAATCAGACTGGGAATCAGTCTGGGAATCCATCTGGGAATCCACCGGGGAATCTGGGAATCAGTCTGGGAATCCGTCTGAGAATCAGTCTGGGAATCCGTTTGGGAATCTATTTGGGAATCAGACTGGGTATCAGTCCAGGGATCCATCAGGGAATCTGGGAATCCGTCTGGGAATCCATCTGGGAATGAGTCTGGGAATGAGTCTGGGAATCTGGGAATCCACCGGGGAATCTGGGAATCCATCTGGGAATCTGTTTGAGAACCCATTTGGGAATCCATCTGGGAATGAGTCTGGGAATCCATTTGGGAATCCATTTGGGAATCCATCTGGGAATGAGTCTGGGAATCCATTTGGGAATCCATCTGGGAATGAGTCTGGGAATCAGACTGGGAATCCATTTGGGAATCAGTCTGGGAATGAGTCTGGGAATCCATTTGGGAATCCATTTGGGAATCCATCTGGGAATGAGTCTGGGAATCCATTTGGGAATCCATTTGGGAATGAGTCTGGGAATGAGTCTGGGAATCCATTTGGGAATCCACCAGGGAATCTGGGAATCAGTCTGGGAATCTGTTTGAGAACCCATTTGGGAACCCATCTGGGGATGAGTCTGGGAATCCATTTGGGAATCCACCAGGGAATCTGGGAATCCCCCTGGGAATCCGTCTGGGAATCTGGGAATCCCCCTGGGAATCCATCTGGGAATCTGGGAATCCCCCTGGGAATCCGTCTGGGAATCTGGGAATCCCCCTGGGAACGGGTCTGCGCAGGGATCGTCCCCTGGCGGTGCCGAGGACATCACGCGCGGCCCTCAGCGTTTATTCCAAACACCGGCTCCGGGGAGAGGCACAAACCATCGGATCCCGCGGATCCGGCACGGAACGAGAGGCAAAAACCAGCGGGAAAAGCCTCCCTGGGAACCCCCGGGAGCAGCTCCCGCGCCCCTCCCCCGGCCCAGGGACCACCCAGCCCCCTCCTCTCCCGGGGAGAGCGTTCCAGAATGTTCTGGAAAGCCGCGGGGCTCGGCCGGCCCCGGTGAGCCCTGGAGGGGCGAAGCAGCGGCCGGAGCAATCGCTGTGCCCGGCAGTCCCTGAGGTAGGATGGGGAGCGGCTCCGGAAGATCCCGGGAATCTCCCGGGAAGATCTCGGGAATCTCCTGGGAAGATCCTGGGAATCTCCCGGGAATCTCCTGGGAAGATCTCGGGAATCTCCAGGGAATCTCCTGGGAAGATCCTGGGAATCTCCCGGGAATCTCCTGGGAAGATCCTGGGAATCTCTCGGGAATCTCCCGGGAATCTCCCGGGAAGATCCTGGGAATCTCTCGGGAATTTCTCGGGAATCTCCTGGGAATCTCTTGGGAATCTCCTGGAAATCTCTCAGGAATCTCTCAGGAATCTCCTGGGAATCTCTCGGGAATCTCTCGGGAATCTCCTGGGAATCTCCCAAGATTCTCCCGGGAATCTCCTGGGAATCTCTTGGGAATCTCCCGGGAATCTCTCGGGAATTTCCCGGGAATCTCCTGGGAATCCCTCGGGAATCTCTCAGGAATCTCCTGGGAATCTCCTGGGAATTTCTCAGGAATCTCCTGGGAATCTCCTGGGAATTTCTCAGGAATCTCCTGGGAATCTACTGAGAATCTCTCAGGAATCTCCCGAGATTCTCCCGGGAATCTCCCGGGAATCTTTTGGGAATCTCCTGGGAATCTCCCGGGAATCTCTCGGGAATCTCCCGGGAATTTCTCGGGAATCTCCTGGGAATCTCTCAGGAATCTCCCAGGAATCTCTCGGGAATCTCCCGGGAATGTCTCAGGAATCTCCCAGGAATCTCCCAGGAATCTCTCAGGAATCTCCCAGGAATCTCTCAGGAATCTCCCGGGAATTTCTCAGGAATCTCCCGGGAATCTCCCGGGAATCTCCTGGGAGTCTCTCGGGAATCTCTCAGGAATCTCCCGGGAGTCTCTCGGGAATCTCCCGGGAATCTCTCGGGAATCTCCCAGGAATCTCCCAGGAATCTCTCGGGAATTTCTCGGGAATCTCTCAGGAATCTCCCGGGAATCTCCTGGGAATTTCTCAGGAATCTCCTGGGAATCTCCTGGGAATTTCTCAGGAATCTCCTGGGAATCTACTGAGAATCTCTCAGGAATCTCCCGAGATTCTCCCGGGAATCTCCCGGGAATCTTTTGGGAATCTCCCGGGAATCTCCCGGGAATCTCTCGGGAATCTCCCAGGAATCTCCCGGGAATCTGGGAGCCGCCACATGCAGGAGCAGCCACATGCTGGGGGAACGGCGAGCGCGGAACGGCTCCCGCGGCTCGTCCCGCCGGGAAAACTCCGAACGAAAACCTCCGCCCCTTCCCGGCGGAGCGCCGCCAGGAAAACACCGGGAAGTCTCTCCCCGCCGGAATTCCGGGGGTTCCGCCGGAATCCCGGGATTCAGTAGAAGTGTTTGCGGCTCTGCTCCTGCCACTTGTTGTAGACGATGATGCCGATGACGATGGCGAAGACGAGGGCCACCAGGGAGAAGAAGACGATGAGGAACAGGGCCAGGCCGCTCATGGGCTCCAGCGGTGCCTCCACTGCGGGAAACGGAGAGAGGAGACCTAAAAACCCCGGATCCGGGATGGGAATTTGGGAATTTGGGAATTTGGGATGGGAAT
The DNA here is from genome assembly GCF_049639895.1 of Pseudopodoces humilis. Lineage (NCBI taxonomy): Eukaryota > Metazoa > Chordata > Aves > Passeriformes > Paridae > Pseudopodoces > Pseudopodoces humilis. The sequence goes on from NC_142229.1 coordinate 4,692,264, forward strand.
TTGGGAATTTGGGAATGTGGGAGTTTGACGAGGGCCACCAGGGAGAAGAAGACGATGAGGAACAGGGCCAGGCCGCTCATGGGCTCCAGCGGCGCCTCCACTGCGGGAAACGGAGAGAGGAACCCTGAAGAAAACCCCGGATTTGGGATGGGAATTTGGGAATTTGGGAATTTGGGATGGGAATTTGGGAATTTGGGGGTTTGGGATGGGAATTTGGGAATTTGGGAATTTGGGAATTTGGGGGTTTGGGAATGTGGGAGTTTGACGAGGGCCACCAGGGAGAAGAAGACGATGAGGAACAGGGCCAGGCCGCTCATGGGCTCCAGCGGCGCCTCCACTGCGGGAAACGGGGAGAGGAACCCTGAAAACCCCGGATTTGGGATGGGAATTTGGGAATTTGGGAATTTGGGAATTTGGGATGGGAATTTGGGAATTTGGGGGTTTGGGAATTTGGGATGGGAATTTGGGAGTTTGGGATAAGATTTTGGGATGAGTGTTTGGGATTTTAGGATGGGATTTTGGGGATGGGAGTGCAGGATTTTGGGAGGGGATTTTGGGATAAGAGTTTGGGATTTTGGGAGGGGATTTTGGGATGGCAGTTTGGGATTCTGGGATGGGATTTTAGGATAAGAGTTTGGGATTTTGGGATGGGATTTTGGGATGGCAGTTTGGGATTCTGGGATGGGATTTTGGGATAAGATTCTAGGATGAGATTTAGGATGGGATTTTGGGATTTTGGGATGGGATTTTGGGATGGCAGTTTGTGATTTTGGGATGGGATTTTGGGACAGGAATTTGTGATTTTGGGATGGGATTTTGGGATTTTGGGATGGGATTTTGGGATGGCAGTTTGGGATTTTGGGATGGGATTTTTGGATGGCAGTTTGGGATTCTGGGATGGGATTTTAGGATAAGATTCTAGGATGAGCTTTAGGATGGGATTTTGGGATTTTGGGATGGCAGTTTGGGATTTTGGGATGGGATTTTGTGATTTTGGGATGGGATTTTTGGACGGCAGTTTGGGATTCTGGGATGGGATTTTAGGATAAGATTCTAGGATGAGATTTAGGATGGGATTTTGGGATTTTGGGATGGGATTTTGGGATGGCAGTTTGGGATTTTGGGATGTGATTTTGTGATTTTGGGATGGGATTTTTGGACGGCAGTTTGGGATTCTGGGATGGGATTTTAGGATAAGATTCTAGGATGAGATTTAGGATGGGATTTTGGGATTTTGGGATGGGATCCTGACATTCCATCACAGTCCAAACCTCCGGCGTGACCCCAAACCCGGGGTCCATTTCCCCTCCCAACCCCTCCCCCCACCCAAATCCCGCCGCTCCCACCCGGCCCAGCCCCCACTCACTCCCCGGCAGCCTCAGGTTATCCACCACGGGCAGGAAAACTTCCCGATCCCGCTTTTCCTCCTCCGGCGTCCGCTCCACCGTCAGCTGGTACAGCTTCAGCGAGATGATGTCGTGGTTGTCTGGGAAAAGCGGCAGAAAAGTTGGGAATTCTGCGGGAGGGAGCCTTAAATCCCAAAACTCAAATCCAGGCTCATTCCAAGATTTTATTCCAGGCTCATCCTGGTTTTATTCCAGGCTCATCCCAGTTTATTTCATGCTCATCCCACCCAGTTTATTCCAGGCTCATCCCAGTTTATTCCAGGCTTATCCTGGTTTTATTCCAGGCTCATCCTGGTTTTATTCCAGGCTTATCCTGGTTTTATTCCAGGCTTATCCTGGTTTTATTCCAGGCTTATCCTGGTTTTATTCCAGGCTTATCCTGGTTTTATTCCAGGCTCATCCTGGTTTTATTCCAGGCTTATCCTGGTTTTATTCCAGGCTCATTCCAAGGTTTTATTCCAGGTTCGTCCTGGTTTTATTCCAGGCTCATTCCAAGGTTTTATTCCAGGCTCATTCCAAGGTTTTATTCCAGGCTCATCCTGGTTTTATTCCATGCCCATCCCAGTTTATTTCAGGCTCATTCCAAGGTTTTATTCCAGGCTCATCCTGGTTTTATTCCAGGCTCATCCTGGTTTTATTCCAGGCTCATCCTGGTTTTATTCCAGGCTCATCCTGGTTTAATTCCAGGCTCATCCCAGTTTATTTCAGGCTCATCCCAAGATTTTATTCCAGGCTCCAGGGAATGGTCACCAGATCCAAGGAATGGTCACCTGCAGCTCCCAAATCCAAGGAATGGTCACCAAATCCAGGGAATGATCACCAAATCCAGGGAATGGTCACCAAATCCAGGGAATGGTCACCAAATCCAAGAATGGTCACCAAATCCAGGGAATGGTCACCAAATCCAGGGAATGGTCACCAAATCCAGGGAATGGTCACCAAATCCAAGGAATGATCACCAAACCCAAGGAATGGTCACCAAATCCAGGGAATGATCACCAAATCCAGGGAATGGTCACCAAATCCAGGGAATGGTCACCAAGGGCTCCCAAATCCTGGGAATGGTCACCAAACCCAAGGAATGATCACCAAACCCAAGGAATGGTCACCAAACCCAAGGAATGGCTCCCAGATCCAGGGAATGGTCACCAAATCCAGGGAATGGTCACCAAATCCAGGGAATGATCACCAAACCCAAGGAATGGTCACCAAATTCAAGGAACGGTCACCAAATCCAAGGAATAGTCACCAAATCCAGGGAATGGTCACCAAATCCAGGGAATGGTCACCAAATTCAAGGAATGATCACCAATGGCTCCCAAATCCAGGGAATGGTCACCAAATCCAAGGAATGGTCACCCATGGCTCCCAAATCCCAGGAATGGTCACCAAATCCCAGGAATGGTCACTAATTCCAGGGAATGGTCACCAATGGCTCCCAAATCCCGGGAATGGTCACCAAACCCAAGGAATGGTCACCAAACCCAAGGAATGGCTCCCAGATCCAGGGAATGGTCACCAAATCCAGGGAATGGTCTCCAAATCCAAGGAATGGTCTCCAAATCCAGGGAATGATCACCAAATCCTGGGAATGGTCACCAAATCCAGGGAATGGTCACCAAATCCCAGGAATGGTCACTAATTCCAGGGAATGGTCACCAATGGCTCCCAAATCCCGGGAATGGTCACCAATTCCCGGGAATGGTGACCCCGGCCGTACCTGAGAGGTCCCCGGTGACCGACGATGTCCCGAAGTAGTAGCCGCGGGGCAGGCGCACGCCCGGAACGTCGATGCAATCCCGCCACTCGTGTTTGCCGTCGATGTCGATCAGAACCTGCCGGGGGAAACAGCGGGAATTCCCGATCCCGGGAAACAGCGGGAATTCCCGATCCCGGGAAACTGGGAATTTCTGATCCCGGGAAACCGGGAATTCCCGATCCTGGGAAACCGGGAATTCCCGATCCCGGGAAACTGGGAATTTCTGATCCTGGGAAACTGGGAATTTCTGATCCCGGGAAACCGGGAATTCCCGATCCCGGGAAACCGGGAATTCCTGATCCTGGGAAACCGGGAATTTCTGATCCTGGGAAACTGGGAATTTCTGATCGTGGGAAACCGGGAATTCCCGATCCCGGGAAACTGGGAATTTCTGATCCCGGGAAACCGGGAATTCCCGATCCTGGGAAACCGGGAATTTCTGATCCTGGGAAACCGGGAATTTCTGATCCCGGGAAACCGGGAATTCCTGATCCCGGGAAACAGGGAATTTCTGATCCTGGGAAACTGGGAATTCCCAATCCCGGGAAACAGGGAATTTCTGATCCTGGGAAACGGGGAATTCCTGATCCTGGGAAACCGGGAATTTCTGATCCCGGGAAACAGGGAATTTCTGATCCCGGGAAACAGGGAATTCCCGATCCTGGGAAATGTGGGATTCCTGATCCTGGGAAACCGGGAATTCCTGATCCTGGGAAACCGGGAATTCCTGATCCGGGGAAATGGGGGGGAATTCCTGATACAGGGAAACGGGGAATTTCTGATCTGGGGAAACGGGGGAAAACGGGGGATTCCTGATCCGGGGAAACGGGGGAATTCCCACTGCAGATCCAGGGAAATGGGGGAAATTCCAAACAAATGGGAGGGATCCCAAATCCAAATACAGATCCCAAACCCAGGGAATGGTCACCAAATCCAAGGAATGGTCACCAAACCCAGGGAATGGTCACCAAATCCAGGGAATGGTCACCAAATCCAGGGAATGGTCACCAAATCTAAGGAATGGTCACCAAATCCAAGGAATGGTCTCCAAATCCAGGGAATGGTCACCAAATCCAAGGAATGGTCTCCAAATCCAGGGAATGGTCACCAAATCCAAGGAATGGTCACCAAACCCAGGGAATGGTCACCAAACCCAGGGAATGGTCACCAAATCCAAGGAATGGTCACCAAATCTAAGGAATGGTCACCAAATCCAGGGAATGGTCTCCAAATCCCGGGAATGGTCACCAAACCCAAGGAATGGTCTCCAAATCCAAGGAACGGTCACCAAATCCAAGGAACGGTCACCTACATCTCCCAAATCCAGGGAATGGTCATCAAACCCAGGGAATGATCACCAAACCCAGGGAATGGTCACCAAATCCAAGGAATGGTCACCAAATCCCGGAAATGATCACCAAATCTAGGGAAAGGTCACCAAATCCAAGGAACGGTCACCAAATCCTGGGATACCCGCCCCCCGGCTCCCAAATCCCGGGATACCTCACGGAACTGACCGTCAGCCTCCTCTTGACGTAGCGGATGACCAGGAAGGTGTCGTGGTTGAGGTTGCGCACCATGGCCGTGCAGCCGCCCAGCTCCGTGGGCCGCCCGTCGCGGTCGTGGTCGTAGGTCAGCGAGCCGTTGTTGACCATGGCCGAGATGTAGGGGAACACGCGCTGCCGGAGGGGGAGAAACGGGATCAGGGTCCGGGATCACGGAGAGACGCCGGGAAACGGAGCTGGGGTGGAACCAAAGTTCCTTCAGCCCATGTGGATCTGCTCAAAACGACCCTGGAGTGATCCCAAAGTCCTGCAGTCCCTGGAGATCTCCTCAAAACAACCCTGGAGTGATCCCAAAGTCCCTGGAGATCTCCTCAAAACAACCCTGGAGTGATCCCAAAGTCCTTCAATCCCTGGGATCTCCTCAAAACAACCCTGGAGTGATCCCGAAGTCCCTGGAGATCTCCTCAAAACAACCCTGGAGTGATCCCAAAGTTCCTGGAGATCTCAAAACAACCCTGGAGTGATCCCAAAGTCCCTGGAGATCTCCTCAAAACAACCCTGGAGTGATCCCGAAGTCCTTCAATCCCTGGGATCTGCTCAAAACAACCCTGGAGTGATCCCAAAGTTCCTTCAGCCCACGGGGATCTCCTCAAAATGACCTCAGAGTGATCCCAAAGTCCCTGGAGATCTCCTCAAAGCAACCCTGGAGTGATCCCAAAGTCCTTCAATCCCTGGGATCTCCTCAAAACGACCCCGGAGTGATCCCGAAGTTCCTTCACCCCACAGGGATCTGCTCAAAACAATCCTGGAGTGATCCCAAAGTTCCTTCAGCCCACAGGGATCTCCTCAAAATGACCTCAGAGTGATCCCAAAGTCCCTGGAGATCTCCTCAAAGCAACCCTGGAGTGATCCCCAAGTCCCTGGAGATCTCCTCAAAACAACCCTGGAGTGATCCCAAAGTCCTTCACCCCACAAGGATCTCCTCAAAACAACCCTGGAGGGATCCCAAAGTTCCTTCAGCCCACAGGGATCTCCTCAAAATGACCTCAGAGTGATCCCAAAGTCCCTGGAGATCTCCTCAAAGCAACCCTGGAGGGATCCCAAAGTCCTTCACCCCACAGGGATCTGCTCAAAACAATCCTGGAGTGATCCCAAAGTCCTTCAGTCCATGGGGACCTGCTCAGAACAATCCTGGAGTGATCCAGAAAAACCACCTGGATGACCCCAAACTCCATCCTGATGGATCCCAAACTCCTTCATTCCCCAAAAATCCACTCAGAATCCACCTGGATGACCCCAAACTCCATCCTGATGGATCCCAAATTCCTTCATTCCCCAAAAATCTCCTCTGGAAGACTCTGGGACCATCCTGATGGATCCCAATGGATCCCAAACTCCTTCATTCCCCAAAATCCACTCAAAAACCACTGGGACAATCTCACTCCATCCCAGTGGATCCCAAACTCCTTCAATTCCCAAAAAATCCACTCAGAAACCACTGGGACCATCCTGATGGATCCCAAACTCCTTCACCCCAAAAAACCCACTCAGAAACCACCTGGATGACCCCAAACTCCATCCTGATGGATCCCAAACTCCTTCATCTCCCAAAAATCCACTCAGAAACCACCGGGACCATCCTGATGGATCCCAGTGGATCCCAAACTCCTTCATTCCCAAAAAACCCACTCAGAATCCACCTGGATGACCCCAAACTCCATCCTGATGGATCCCAAACTCCTTCATCTCCCAAAAATCCACTCAAAATCCACCGGGACCATCCTGATGGATCCCAAACTCCTTCATCTCCCAAAAATCCACTCAGAATCCACCGGGACCATCCTGATGGATCCCAAACTCCTTCATCTCCCAAAAATCCACTCAGAATCCACCGGGACCATTCTGATGGATCCCAAACTCCTTCATCCCAAAAAACCCACTCAGAATCCACCAGGACCATCCTGATGGATCCCAAACTCCTTCATCTCCCAAAAAATCCACTCAAAAACCACCAGGACCATCCTGATGGATCCCAAACTCCTTCATCTCCCAAAAATCCACTCAAAATCCACCGGGACCATCCTGATGGATCCCAAACTCCTTCATCCCAAAAAATCCACTCAAAATCCACCAGGACCATCCTGATGGATCCCAAACTCCTTCATCCCAAAAAATCCACTCACAATCCACCGGGACCATCCTGATGGATCCCAAACTCCTTCATCTCCCAAAAATCCACTCAGAATCCACCGGGACCATCCTGATGGATCCCAAACTCCTTCATCTCCCAAAAACCCACTCAGAATCCACTGGGACCATCCTGATGGATCCCAAACTCCTTCATCCCAAAAATCCACTCAGAATCCACTGGGACCATCCTGATGGATCCCAAACTCCTTCATTCCCAAAAAACCCACTCAGAATCTACTGGGACCATCCTGATGGATCCCAAACTCCTTCATCCCAAAAAATCCACTCAGAATCCACCGGGACCATCCTGATGGATCCCACACTCCTTCATTCCCAAAAAACCCACTCAGAATCCACCGGGACCATCCTGATGGATCCCAATGGATCCCAAACTTCTTCAATTCCCCAAAAATCTGCTCCAGAAGACTCTGGGACCATCCTGATGGATCCCAGTGGATCCCAAACGCCTTCATTCCCAAAAATCCACTCAGAATCCACCGGGACCATCCTGATGGATCCCAAACTCCTTCATCCCAAAAAATCAACTCAGAATCCACCGGGACCATCCTGATGGATCCCAAACTCCTTCATCTCCCAAAAATCCACTCAGAAACCACTGGGACCATCCTGATGGATCCCAAACTCCTTCATCCCAAAAAATCCACTTAAAATCCACCGGGACCATCCTGATGGATCCCAAACTCCTTCATCTCCCAAAAAACCCACTCAGAATCCACCAGGACCATCCTGATGGATCCCAAACTCCTTCATCCCAAAAAATCCACTCAGAATCCACCGGGACCATTCTGATGGATCCCAAACTCCTTCATCCCAAAAAATCCACTCACAATCCACCGGGACCATCCTGATGGATCCCAAACTCCTTCATTCCCAAAAATCCACTCAGAAACCACCGGGACCATCCTGATGGATCCCAAACTCCTTCATTCCCCAAAAATCTCCTCTGGAAGACTCTGGGACCATCCTGATGGATCCCAATGGATCCCAAACTCCTTCATTCCCCAAAATCCACTCAAAAACCACTGGGACAATCTCACTCCATCCCAGTGGATCCCAAATTCCTTCAATTCCCAAAAAATCCATTCAGAAACCACCGGGACCATCCTGATGGATCCCAAACTCCTTCATCCCAAAAAATCCACTCAGAATCCACTGGGACCATCCTGATGGATCCCAAACTCCTTCATTCCCAAAAAACCCACTCAGAAACCACCAGGACCATCCTGATGGATCCCAAACTCCTTCATTCCCAAAAATCCACTCAGAAACCACCGGGACCATCCTGATGGATCCCAAACTCCTTCATCTCCCAAAAAACCCACTCAGAATCCACTGGGACCATCCTGATGGATCCCAAACTCCTTCATCTCCCAAAAATCCACTCAGAATCCACCGGGACCATCCTGATGGATCCCAAACTCCTTCATTCCCAAAAATCCACTCAGAATCCACCAGGACCATCCTGATGGATCCCAAACTCCTTCATCCCAAAAAATCCACTCAGAATCCACCGGGACCATCCTGATGGATCCCAAACTCCTTCATCCCAAAAAATCTGCTCAAAAACCACCGGGACCATCCTGATGGATCCCAAACTCCTTCATTCCCCAAAAATCTCCTCTGGAAGACTCTGGGACCATCCTGATGGATCCCAATGGATCCCAAACTCCTTCATTCCCCAAAATCCACTCAAAAACCACTGGGACAATCTCACTCCATCCCAGTGGATCCCAAATTCCTTCAATTCCCAAAAAATCCATTCAGAAACCACTGGGACCATCCTGATGGATCCCAAACTCCTTCATCCCAAAAAATCCACTGAAAAACCACCGGGACCATCCTGATGGATCCCAAACTCCTTCAATTCCCAAAAATCCACTCAGAATCCACCGGGACCATCCTGATGGATCCCAAACTCCTTCATTCCCAAAAATCCACTCAGAAACCACTGGGACCATCCTGATGGATCCCAAACTCCTTCATCCCAAAAAATCCACTTAAAAACCACTGGGACCATCCTGATGGATCCCAAACTCCTTCATTCCCAAAAAATCCACTCAGAATCCACCGGGACCATCCTGATGGATCCCAAACTCCTTCATCTCCCAAAAACCCACTCAGAATCCACTGGGACCATCCTGATGGATCCCAATGGATCCCAAACTTCTTCAATTCCCCAAAAATCTGCTCCAGAAGACTCTGGGACCATCCTGATGGATCCCAGTGGATCCCAAACGCCTTCATTCCCAAAAATCCACTCAAAATCCACTGGGACCATCCTGATGGATCCCAAACTCCTTCATCTCCCAAAAATCCACTCAAAATCCACCGGGACCATCCTGATGGATCCCAATGGATCCCAAACTCCTTCATCCCAAACAAATCCCCGCCATCCATCCCCTCCCCCCGCCCCGGCATTCCGTGCAGGCTCTCCCGGGCGTTCCGGGTATCCCGGGAATTCCCGCGGATCCGTGGGAAGGCGGGAGGCGGTACCTGGTTTCCAGGGCTGTACCTCCTCTTCTGAGCCTGCCCTCCGGGGTGAGCGCAAAGCGGGAGAGAGAGCACAGAGCAACAGCGTCACACGGCCCCCAAAATCCCGGGAATTCCGACCGGGAGCGGAGAGGGGAGAGCGCCGGGAAAAATACCGGGATGGGCGAAAATCCCCAATATGTGAAAATCCCGGGAATTCCGACCGGGAGAGGCGAGGGGAGAGCGCCGGGAAAAATTCCGGGATGGGCGAAAATCCCCAATATGTGAAAATCCCGGGAATTCCGACCGGGAGCGGAGAGGGGAGAGCGCCGGGAAAAATACCGGGATGGGCGAAAATCCCCAATATGTGAAAATCCCGGGAATTCCGACCGGGAGAGGCGAGGGGAGAGCGCCGGGAAAAATACCGGGATGGGCGAAAATCCCCGGGATTGGTAAAATTCCCGGGATAGGCGAAAATCCCGGGAATTCCGACCGGGAGAGGCGAGGGGAGGGAGGGGAGAGCGCCGGAAAATTCTGGGATGCGCGAAAATCCCCGGGATTGGCGAAAATCCCCAATACATGAAAATCCTGGGATGGGTGAAAATCCCGGGATACACGAAAATCCCGGGAATTCTGTCTGGGAACGGTGAGAGGAGGGAGGGGAGAGCGCCAAAAAATCCTGGGATGCGCAAAAATCCTGGGATACACGAAAATCCCGGGAATTCCGACCGGGAGCGGCGAGGGGAGAGCGCCGGAAAAATTCCGGGATGCGCGAAAATCCCCGGGATCGGCAAAATTCCCGGGATAGGCGAAAATCCCGGGAATTCCGACCGGGAGAGGCGAGGGGAGGGAGGGGAGAGCGCCGGAAAAATTCCGGGATGCGCGAAAATCCCCGGGATTGGCGAAATTCCCGGGATCAGCAAAATTCCCAGGATTGGCAAAATTCCCGGGATAGGCAAAAATCCCCAATACACAAAAATCCTGGGATGGGTGAAAATCCCGGGATACACGAAAATCCCGGGAATTCCGACCGGGAGAGGCGAGGGGAGGGAGGGGAGAGCGCCGGAAAATTCTGGGATGCGCGAAAATCCCCGGGATTGGCGAAAATCCCCAATACATGAAAATCCCGGGATGGGTGAAAATCCTGGGATGGGTGAAAATCCTGGGATACACGAAAATCCCGGGAATTCCGACCGGGAGAGGCGAGGGGAGGGAGGGGAGAGCGCCGGAAAAATTCCGGGATGCGCGAAAATCCCCGGGATCGGCAAAATTCCCGGGATTGGCAAAATTCCCGGGATCGGCAAAATTCCCGGGATAGGCGAAAATCCCCAATACACGAAAATTCTGTGATGGGTGAAAATCCTGGGATACACGAAAATCCCGGGAATTCCGACCGGGAGAGGCGAGGGGAGGGAGGGGAGAGCGCTGGAAAATTCTGGGATGCGCGAAAATCCCTGGGATTGGCAAAATTCCCGGGATCAGCAAAATTCCCGGGATAGGCGAAAATCCCCAATACACAAAAATCCTGGGATGGGTGAAAATCCCGGGATACACGAAAATCCCGGGAATTCTGTCTGGGAACGGTGAGAGGAGGGAGGGGAGAGCGCCGGAAAATCCTGGGATGCGCAAAAATCCTGGGATACACGAAAATCCCGGGAATTCCGACCGGGAGAGGCGAGGGGAGGGAGGGGAGAGCGCCGGAAAAATTCTGGGATGCGCGAAAATCCCCGGGATCGGCAAAATTCCCAGGATAGGCGAAAATCCCGGGAATTCCGACCGGGAGAGGCGAGGGGAGGGAGGGGAGAGCGCCGGAAAATTCTGGGATGCGCGAAAATCCCCGGGATTGGCAAAAATCCCCAATACATGAAAATCCCGGGATGGGTGAAAATCCTGGGATGGGTGAAAATCCCGGGATACACGAAAATCCCAGGAATTCTGACCGGGAGAGGCGAGGGGAGGGAGGGGAGAGCGCCGGAAAAATTCCGGGATGTGCGAAAATCCCTGGGATACGCAAAATTCCCAGGATCGGCAAAATTCCCGGGATCGGCAAAATTCCCGGGATAGGCGAAAATCCCCAATACACAAAAATCCTGGGATGGGTGAAAATCCCGGGATACACGAAAATCCTGGGAATTCTGTCTGGGAACGGTGAGAGGAGGGAGGGGAGAGCGCCGGAAAAATTCCGGGATGCGCGAAAATCCCCGGGATCGGCAAAATTCCCGGGATTGGCAAAATTCCCGGGATAGGCGAAAATCCCCAATACACAAAAATCCTGGGATGGGTGAAAATCCCGGGATACACGAAAATCCCGGGAATTCTGTCTGGGAACGGTGAGAGGAGGGAGGGGAGAGCGCCAAAAAATCCTGGGATGCGCAAAAATCCTGGGATACACGAAAATCCCGGGAATTCCGACCGGGAGTGGCGAGGGGAGGGAGGGGAGAGCGCCGGAAAAATTCCGGGATGCGCGAAAATCCCCGGGATTGGCAAAATTCCCGGGATCAGCAAAATTCCCAGGATTGGCAAAATTCCCGGGATAGGCAAAAATCCCCAATACACAAAAATCCTGGGATGGGTGAAAATCCCGGGATACACGAAAATCCCGGGAATTCCGACCGGGAGAGGCGAGGGGAGGGAGGGGAGAGCGCCGGAAAAATTCCGGGATGCGCGAAAATCCCTGGGATCGGCAAAATTCCCGGGATAGGCGAAAATCCCCAATACACGAAATTCCCGGGATGGGTGAAAATCCCGGGATGGGTGAAAATCCCGGGAAATGCGGCGCGATAACGGCGCTGGCGTTCCTGGAGCTTCCCTCGGGAATGAAATCCGACTTTTTCGGCCTTTTTTTGACCTTTTTGAAGATTTTTTGGGGAAAGGATGGGAAAAGGAGGAAGAGGAGGAGGAGGAAGAAGGAGGAAAAACCTCCTCAACCTCTACTCCAGCTTTACTCAGGCTTTACTCACGGTGTGGCTGAGCTCTAAAATCCTCTCCCCAAAAAACCAATCCTGGCTTTTCCCGATTTTCTTCCCAATTTTTTTTTGGGAAAAGGATGGGAAGAGGAGGAAGAGGAGGAGGAGGAAGAAGGAGGAAAAACCTTCTCAACCTCTACTCCGGCTTTACTCAGACTTTACTCACGGTGTGGATTTTGCTGAGCTCCAAAATCCTCTCCCCAAAAACCCAATCCCGGCTTTTCCCGATTTTCTTCCCGATTTTTTTTTGGGAAGTGGAGGAAGAGGAGGATGAGGAGGAAGGAGGAAAAACCTCCTCAACCTCTACTCCAGCTTTACTCAGGCTTTACTCACGGTGCAGAATTCCTGGTGTGGATTTTGCTGAGCTCCAAAATCCTCTCACAACAAAACCAATCCCGGCTTTTCCCGTTTTCCCTGATTTTCATCCCGATTTATTTTTGGGAAAAGGAGGAAGAGGAGGAGGAGGAAGAAGGAGGAAAAACCTTCTCAACCTCTACTCCAGCTTTACTCAGGCTTTACTAACGGTTCAGAATTCCTGGTGTGGATTTTGCTGAGCTCCAAAATCCTCTCACAACAAAACCAATCCCGGCTTTTCCCGATTTCCCTGATTTTCATCCCAATTTTTTTTTGGGAAAAGGAGGAAGAGGAGGAGGAGGAGGAGGAGGAGGAAGGAGGAAAAACCTCCTCAACCTCTACTCCAGCTTTACTCATGGTGTAGAACTCTCGGTGTGGCTGAGCTCCAAAATCCTCTCCCCACAAAACCAATCCCGGCTTTTCCCGTTTTTCCTGATTTCCTTCCCGATTTATTTTTGGGAAAAGGAGGAAGAGGAGGAAGAGGAGGAGGAGGAAGAAGGAGGAAAAACCTTCTCAACCTCTACTCCAGCTTTACTCAGGCTTTACTCACGGTTCAGAATTCCTGGTGTGGATTTTGCTGAGCTCTAAAATCCTCTCCCCAAAAACCCAATCCCGGCTTTTCCCGTTTTCCCTGATTTTCATCCCAATTTTTTTTGAAGGAAAAGGAGGAAGAGGAGGAGGAGGAGGAGGAGGAGGAGGAAGGAGGAAAAACCTCCTCAACCTCTACTCCAGCTTTACTCATGGTGTAGAACTCTCGGTGTGGCTGAGCTCCAAAATCCTCTCCCCAAAAAACCAATCCCGGCTTTTCCCGTTTTCCCTGATTTTCATCCCGATTTATTTTTGGGAAAAGGAGGAAGAGGAGGAGGAGGAGGAGGAGGAGGAGGATGAAGAGTCTGTGCCTCACCTCCTGCTGCTTCTCCTCGTTGGGATAGGTGTCCACGAACACTCCCAGCCCCAGGAAGTTGTCCTTGCTCCCGAAAACGGGTCCTGGAAGGGAAAAGGAGAGCCGGGATGAGGCTGGGAAGGAAAAAGGGTTTTGGTGGAGTTTTTGGGAACGGGTTGGGAATGTCCTGAGGATCAGAGAGTGACATCCCTGGGGGAATTCTCGGAGTCCAGGTGTCCCCAAGCCCTGGACGAGGTGTCCCAGGTGTCCCCAAACCCTGTCCCAGGTGTCCCAGGTGTCCCCAAGCCCTGTCCCAGGTGTCCCAGGTGTCTCAGGTGTCCCCAAGCCCTGTCCCAGGTGTCCCAGATGTCCCCAAACCCTGTCCCAGGTGTCCCAGGTGTCCCCAAACCCTGGACGAGGTGTCCCAGGTGTCCCCAAACCCTGTCCCAGGTGTCCCAGGTGTCCCCAAGCCCTGTCCCAGATGTCCCCAAACCCTGTCCCAGCTGTCCCAGGTGTCCCCAAACCCTGTCCCAGGTGTCCCAGATGTCCCCAAACCCTGTCCCAGGTGTCCCCAAACCCTGCCCCAGCTGTCCCAGGTGTCCCAGGTGTCCCCAAACCCTGTCCCAGGTGTCCCAGGTGTCCCCAAACCCTGTCCCAGGTGTCCCAGGTGTCCCCAAACCCTGTCCCAGGTGTCCCAGGTGTCCCAGGTGTCCCCAAACCCTGTCCCAGGTGTCCCCAAGCCCTGTCCCAGCTGTCCCAGGTGTCCCAGGTGTCCCCAAGCCCTGTCCCAGGTGTCCCAGGTGTCCCCAAGCCCTGTCCCCGCACCCTTTACCCGGCTGCATCCTGTCCTTGGTGTACCAGATGGCGAAACCGTCCCCGTTCAGGTTCTTCTTGCCTTGCCCGTGGATCTTGAAGTGCACCTGCATCTCCCAATCCCGCAGGTAACAGGGCTGCCAGGGAAGGAACATTCCAGAACATCCCAGAACATTCCAGAACATTCCAGAACATTCCAGAATCATTCCAGAATCATCCCCCAAAACAGGGCTGCCAGGGAAGGAACATTCCAGAACATTCCAGGACATTCCAGAACATTCCAGAACATTCCAGAACATTCCAGAACATTCCAGGACATTCCAGGACATTCCAGAACATTCCAGAACATTCCAGGACATTCCAGAACGTTCCAGAACATTCCAGAATCATCCCCCAAAACAGGGCTGCCAGGGAAGGAACATTCCAGAACATTCCAGAACATTCCAGAACATTCCAGGACGTCCCAGGACATTCCAGGACATTCCAGGACATTCCAGAATCATCCCCCAAAACAGGGCTGCCAGGGAGGAGGAACATTCCAGGACATTCCAGGATCATTCCAGAACATTCCAGAACATTCCAGAATCATCCCTCAAAACAGGGCTGCCAGGGAAGGAACATTCCAGAACATTCCAGGACATTCCAGAATCATTCCAGAACATTCCAGAATAATTCCCAAAACCATCATCCATCCCAGATTTTCACCCAAGGGTTAAAAAAGTGAGGGAGCACAAAATCCAAGCTGGGAAACCTCCGGAGAAATTTTTTAAAATAAAATTTAATTTGTAATAAAAAAAAATAATAATTATAAATTAATAAACAGTATGTAAATAATAATATAATAATATATAATTTAAAAAAATAAATTAAAAAAATATTCAAAATATAAATAGCATAGATTTTGTAAAATATAAAATAATTCTGATCCTGATCCTGACCGTGATCCCGATCCTGATCCCGATCCTGATCCCAATCCCAATCCTGGTCCTGATCCTGGTACTGATCCTGGTCCCGGTCCTGATCCCAATCCCAATCCTGATCCTGATCCTGATCCTGGTCCTGATCCTGATCCTGGTCCTGATCCTGATCCTGGTCCTGATCCTGGTCCTGATCCCGATCCTGATCCCAATCCCAGCCCTGCTCCTGCTTCTGTTCTGCTGCCCCGGTCCTGATCCTGATCCCGATCCTAATCCTGATCCTGATCCCGGTCCTGATCCCAATCCCAATCCTGATCCTGATCCCGGTCCTGATCCCAATCCCAATCCTGATCCCGATCCTGATCCCAATCCCAGCCCTGCTCCTGCTTCTGTTCTGCTGCCCCTGTCCTGATCCTGATCCCAATCCTGATCCTGATCCTGATCCCGATCCTAATCCTGATCCTGATCCTGATCCCAATCCTAATCCTGGTCCTGATCCTGATCCTGGTCCCAATCCCAGCCCTGATCCTGCTTCTGTTCTGCTGCCTCAGCCCATCCTGGTACTGATCCTGGTCCTGATCCTGATCCTGATCCTGATCCTGATCCTGATCCTGATCCTGGTCCTGATCCTGGTCCTGATTCTGGTCCCGGTCCCAATCCTGATCCTGATCCTCGTCCCAGTCCTGATCCTGATCCCAGTCCCAATCCGGAGCCTCTCCCCCAGTCCCAGTCCTGGTCCCGATCCCGATCCTGATCCCGACCCTCTCCCCCAGTCTCGGTTCTGATCCCGGCCCCGGTCCCTCTCCCCGATCCCGGTCCCTCTCCCCCGATCCCCATCCCGCCGCTCTCCCCGGTCCCGATCCCGGTCCCCACTCTCTCCCCCAATCCCGGTTCTGATCCCGGTCCTGATCCCGACTCTCTGCCCCGGTCCCGACCCCGATGCCGCCACTCTCCCCGGTCCCGATCCCGGTCCCGACCCTCTCCCCCGGTCTCGGTTCTGATCCCGGTCCTGATCCCGCTCCTCTCCCCGGTCCCATGCCGGTTCCCCGCTCCTCTCCCCGGGCCCGCTCCCGCCGCTCTCCCCGGTCCATGCCGGTTCCCGGCCGCTCTCCCCGGTCCATGCCGGTTCCCGGCCGCTCTCCCCGGTCCATGCCGGTTCCCGGCCGCTCTCCTCGGGCCCGATCCCGTCCCTCTCCCCGGTCCATGCCGGTTCCCGTCCCTCTCCCCGGTCCTGCTCCCGCCGCTCTCCCCGGTCCATGCCGGTTCCCGGTTCCTCTCCCCGATCCCGATCCCACCGCTCTCCCCGGATCCATGCCGGTTCCCGGCCCCTCTCCCCGGGCCCGATCCCGCTCCTCTCCCCGGTCCATGCCGGTTCCCCGCCGCTCTCCCCGGTCCCGATCCCGGTGCTCTCTCGGGGCCCATGCCGGTTCCCGGCCTCTCTCCCCCGGCCCCTCTCCCCCGGCCCATGCCGGTTCCCCGCCGTTCTCCCCGGGCCCGATCCCGCTCCTCTCCCCCGGCCCATGCCGGTCCCCGACCCCTCTTCTCCGGCCCATGCCGGTTCCCGGCCTCTCTCCCCCGGCCCCTCTCCCCCGGTCCATGCCGGTTCCCTGCCCCTCTCCCCCGGCCTCTCTCCCCCGGCTCCTCTCCCCCGGTCCATGCCGGTTCCCTGCCCCTCTCCCCCGGCCTCTCTCCCCCGGCTCCTCTCCCCCGGTCCATGCCGGTTCCCGGCCCCTCTCCCCCGGCCCATGCCGGTTCCCGGCCTCTCTCCCCCGGCCCCTCTCCCCGGCCCATGCCGGTTCCCGACCCCTCTCCCCGGTCCATGCCGGTTCCCGGCCCCTCTCCCCGGTGCCCCCCGCTCACCACTCGGTTCCACACGGCTCCGTGCTTGCTCTGCACGTCGGGAGTGAGGCGGATGAACTGCGTCATGACCATGGCGTTACCGAGCAGGTCCCAGAGCCCCGAGCTGACCGAGCCCACACCTGCGGCCCACACGCACCGTCGGTACCGGACACCGGCACCGGGCACTCGTCCGCCACCACCGCCCTGCCCTCCCCGCTCACCCTGGTACGGTTTGGACAGCGAGTGCTCGCGTTTGAGGTGCTCCTCGGTCTGCTCGGCTCCCGTCCCGCCGAGCCCCAGCGCCACGGCCAGCAGGGCCAGCCCGGTCCGCCACCGGCCCGCCGCCGCCATCTTCCCCCGCCGCGCCGCGGCCCGCCCCGCGCGCTCATTGGTTGATCCGCACCGCTCTTCCCGCCCCTTGGGGGAAGTATCAATGCTGATTGGTCAAGTGAGCTGTCTGTCAACTGGGGGTTGATGGGTAATGTAGTTCGGGAGCCGGGAGATGGCAGCCGCCACTGAGCTGGGTGACCTCCTTCTGCCGGGTCCTAGTGCCACCCGCAGAGGTCCCGATGTCACCTCCAGAGGTCCCGGTGCCACTCGCAGAGGTCCCGGTGCCACCCCCAGAGGTGCCGGTGCCACCCCCTGAGGTCCCGGTGCCACCCCCAGAGGTCCCGGTGCCACCCCCTGAGGTCCCGGTGCCACCCCCAGAGGTGCCGGTGCCACCCCCTGAGGTCCTGGTGCCACCCCCAGAGGTCCCGGTGCCACCCTCAGAGGTCCCGGTGCCACCCCCTGAGGTGCCGGTGCCACCCCCTGAGGTGCCGGTGCCACCCGCAGAGGTCCCGGTGCCACCCCCTGATGTCCCGGTGCCACCCCCTGAGGTCCTAGTGCCACCCTCAGAGGTCCCGGTGCCACCCTCAGAGGTCCCGGTGCCACCCCCAGAGGTGCCGGTGCCACCCCCAGAGGTCCCGGTGCCACCCCCTGAGGTGCCGGTGCCACCCCAAGTCCCCTCCACCTCTTAACTGCTTGCTCCAAGTTCAGTGCCGCCCCAAATCCTGGTGCTCCAGAAGATTCCCCCAGATTCCCAGCACACCCCGAGGTCCCCACAGATCCCCCTGCCCAGACCCTGATTCCCGCCGGATCCCGGTGTTCCCACAGATTCCCCCGCCGGGTCCCGTTCCCCGGGGACACCCCCAAAGCCAGGCCGCCACCGGCCCCTTTAAGGGGCGGGGCTTAGGGGGGGCGGGGCCAGGAGTGTGACGCCCCTGGGGGCGCGGAGTGGGCGTGGTCACTCGGGTGACGTCACATGGGGCGTGACCATATATGAGTTCCCCGTGGGGGCGTGGTCACGTAGATTATAATTAGGCACAATCTTATCTGTGATGTCACACGGGGCGTGTCCGTATTCGCCCCCCCTCCCCCCCCCCAGGGTCGCGTGCCCGGCCGTGTGACTCCCTAGGCGTGGGCGTGGTCTGTTTGGTGACGTCACCGCAGGGTTGCTCCCCCTCTCACGATCCCTTCTCCCTGCCGCGGGGCGGAGCTCAGAGGTGTGACGTCACATCAAAGGTCTCACCGAGGGTGTGGGGCCAGACGAGTGACCTGTGTGTGACGTCACCTTTTTGGGGGTTTCTCCGATGGGACGACGCCACGTGGGGGGGGGGAACGCCTCTCTGTATGACGTAACCGCTGAGGGCGCGGCCTTTTCCTTCTGGGGCGTGGCAAGGCCGTCCCACCCTCTGCTGTGTTCTCCATGTGACGTCACCACCAGCGTGACCTCACTCACCCCCCCTTCAGGGCGTGTCCATAGTGACGTCACCACCCCGGAGCCGGGGGGCGTGGCCCGGGGGGGCGTGCCCCTCGTGCGTGACGTCACCGCGTGGGCGCCTCCGCCGTGCGTGACGCTCCCGCCAGTGCCCAACATGGCGGCGGGCGGCGGCGGCGGCGGCAGCGGCGGCTGTGAGGGGACCCCGTTATCCGCGGGCCCGTTCCTGCCGCCGCCGCTGCTGCTGCTGCTGCTGCTGCTGGCGCTGCCCTGCGGCGCCATCCCCGCTTCCGACACCGTAGTGCTGGGGCTGCGGCTGGAGGAGAGCACCAAACCGGCTGAGGAGGCGGCGGCGGCGGCGGGGGCGGCCCGCGGGCCCATCCGCCTGACGGAAGGCAGCGAGGCCTTGCTCCGGCTCTACGGGCTGGGCTTAGGCCCCGGCGCCGCCGAACGAGTGGCTTTCGCCGAGTTACGGCCGGGAGGCAACGCCTCGAGCGGGAACGCCACGTGCCAGGAGCGCTCGCAGGATCTGGTGGTGCGGCCCGGGCCCGCCGAGCCCCGCGACACCTCAGCGCTGCTCCGGGTGAGGGTGCAGCCCCTCCGCAAGGACGAGCGGGCCAAAACCTACGTGTTGTGCTCTCAACGCCGGCCCGGCCAGCCCTGGCTGCCGCACCAAGGGCTGGATGGACATGTGGTGGTTCTGGAGGAGAAGAAATCGCTGCTGCCGCTGTGGTTGCAGGTGATTCTGATCGCGGGGTTGTTGGTGCTGTCGGGGATGTTCAGCGGGCTCAATTTGGGGTTGATGGCGTTGGATCCCATGGAGCTGCGCATCGTGCAGAACTGCGGGACGGACAAGGAGAAGCGCTACGCCCGCAGGATCGAGCCCATCCGGAGGAAAGGGAATTACCTGCTGTGCTCGCTGCTGCTGGGCAATGTGCTGGTCAACACCACCCTCACCATCCTGCTGGACGATCTCATCGGCTCCGGCATCGGCGCCGTGGTGGCTTCCACCATCGGCATCGTCATCTTCGGGGAGATCGTGCCGCAGGCGCTCTGCTCCCGGCACGGGCTGGCCGTGGGCGCCAACACCATCGTGGTCACCAAGTTCTTCATGCTGGTGACGTTCCCGCTGTCCTTCCCCATCAGCAAGCTGCTGGATTGTGTCCTGGGCCAGGAGATCGGCACCGTCTACAACCGGGAGAAGCTGGTGGAGATGCTGAAGGTGACGGAGCCCTACAACGATCTGGTGAGGGAGGAGCTGAACATGATCCAGGGAGCGCTGGAGCTGCGCACCAAGACGGTGGAGGACGTGATGACCCCGCTGCAGAACTGCTTCATGATCAACAGCGACGCCATCCTGGACTTCAACACCATGTCCGAGATCATGGAGAGCGGCTACACCCGCATCCCGGTCTACGAGGACGAGAGGTCCAACATCATGGACATCCTCTACGTCAAGGACCTGGCTTTTGTGGATCCTGATGATTGCACGCCCCTCAAGACCATCACCAAGTTCTACAACCACCCCGTGCACGTGGTCTTCCACGACACCAAGCTGGACGCCATGCTGGAGGAGTTCAAAAAGGGTGAGGAGGTGGCTGGAAGTGAAATTCCGGTGGGTTTTGCATCTCCAGAGATGATTCCAGGGCAATCCCACGATCCCGAGGGAATGAGAGGCAAAAGGGGAGGGCACCGAGCTTTAATCCCGGATTTCCTGGGAGTTTTCCCGTGCTGGGAATGTTTCCTTGCTCCTTGTTTTTCACCCCCGAGGCTGCTGGAAAAATCTCCGGGCTCCCCCTGATTTTGGGTTTGGCTCCTTCCTCCGGGATTTTTCCCTGGAGCTGGGAACTTCCAGGGAAGTTCCAGGAACTTCCAGGGCTGCTGGGCTCCCGACAAGGGAGGATGGAACGGGATGTGGGAAGCCCCGAGGTGGGATTTCCCTTTCCCAGGCTCTTTTCCCAAGAAAAGGGAGGATGGAACGGGATGTGGAAAGCTCCGAGGTGGGATTTGCCCTTCCCAGAGTCTTTTCCCAAGAAAAGGGAGCTTGGAATGGGATGTGGAAAGCTCCAAGGTGGGATTTGCCCTTTCCCAGGGTCTTTTCCCAAGGTTTTTCCTCCCTGGAAATCTCCAGAGCAGCTCCTGGGACATCCCAGGGAACATCCAGGGATTCCCAAACCCTTTCCTGCAGCAGAAACTCGCTGAAGGTTTGGGAGATGCCGATCCCATTCCATCCCAAAAATCTGGAGCTTGGAATGGGATGTGGAAAGCCCTGAGGTGGGATTTGCCCTTCCCAGAGTCTTTTCCCAAGAGAAGGGAGCTTGGAATGGGATGTGGAAAGCTCCAAGGTGGGATTTCCCTTTCCCAGAGTCTTTTCCCAAGAAAAGGGAGGATGGAACGGGAAGTGGAAAGCTCCGAGGTGGGATTTGCCTTTCCCAGAGTCTTTTCCCAAGAAAAGGGAAGATGGAACGGGATGTGGAAAGCCCCGAGGTGGGATTTCCCTTTCCCAGAGTCTTTTCCCAAGGTTTTTCCTCCCTGGAAATCTCCAGAGCAGCTCCTGGAACATCCCAGGGAACATCCAGGGATTCCCAAACCCTTTCCTGCAGCAGAAACTCGCTGAAGGTTTGGGAGGTGCTGATCCCATTCCATCCCAAAAATCTGGAGCTTGGAATGGGATGTGGGAAGCCCCGAGGTGGGATTTTCTTTTCCCAAGAAAAGGGAGCTTGGAACGGGATGTGGAAAGCTCCGAGGTGGGATTTGCCCTTTCCCAGGGTCTTTTCCCAAGGTTTTTCCTCCCTGGAAATCTCCAGAGCAGCTCCTGGGACATCCCAGGGATTCCCAAACCCTTTCCTGCAGCAGAAACTCGCTGAAGGTTTGGGAGATGCCGATCCCATTCCATCCCAAAAATCTGGAGCTTGGAACGGGATGTGGGAAGCTCCAAGATGGGATTTCCCTTTCCCAGAGTCTTTTCCCAAGAAAAGGGAAGATGGAAGGGGATGTGGGAAGCCCCGAGGTGGGATTTCCCTTTCCCAGAGTCTTTTCCCGAGAAAAGGGAGGATGGAACGGGATGTGGAAAGCTCCAAGGTGGGATTTCCCTTTCCCAGGCTCTTTTCCCAAGGTTTTTCCTCCCTGGAAATCTCCAGAGCAGCTCCTGGGACATCCCAGGGATTCCCAAACCCTTTCCTGCAGCAGAAACTCGCTGAAGGTTTGGGAGGTGCCGATCCCATTCCATCCCAAAAATCTGGAGCTTGGAATAGGATGTGGAAAGCTCCGAGGTGGGATTTCCCTTTCCCAGGCTCTTTTCCCGAGAAAAGGGAGCTTGGAACGGGATGTGGAAAGCTCCGAGGTGGGATTTGCCCTTCCCAGAGTCTTTTCCCAAGAAAAGGGAGGATGGAACGGGATGTGGAAAGCCCCGAGGTGGGATTTGCCCTTCCCAGAGTCTTTTCCCAAGAAAAGGGAGGATGGAACGGGATGTGGGAAGCTCCAAGGTGGGATTTGCCCTTCCCAGAGTCTTTTCCCAAGGTTTTTCCTCCCTGGAAATCTCCAGAGCAGCTCCTGGGACATCCCAGGGATTCCCAAACCCTTCCTGCAGCAGAAACTCGCTGAAGGTTTGGGAGATGCCGATCCCATTCCATCCCAAAAATCTGGAGCTTGGATTTATCCCGGCTTTCCCTGCCCGGATCCCGATTAAGGGATTTAACTTCTCTCCTTCCTTCCGGACACAAATCCTTCCCCCGTTGTTTTTCCACTCAGGAATTTGCCGGGCAGGTGATCCCTGAAAATTCCTCCTGGATTCGCGATTTCCTCCTTGCCCCGCTCAGGAGCCGGATCAGGAAATGAATCCAGAGGGAATAATTAGCTGGATGTGTTAATTGCGGGATTTGGGCTCTGGGGGTGTTGCCCTTGGGGTGACAATTCCCAAATCCGACTTTTCCTTTTCGGCTGGAGGCTTGGAGTGGGGAATTTCCCTCTGGGAATGGCCAGGCTGGAGAAGGGAATGAGCTGGGGAAGGACAGGGGACAGGGAACGGCTTCGGTTGGAAAAGTGGAGATTCCAGTGGGAATTTTTGGGATGGAATTCCCAGATTTTTTGGGATGGAATTCCCAGATTTTTTTGGGGGTGGAATTCCCAGATTTTTTGGGATGGAATTCCCAGAGGATCTGTGTGGCTTCAGTTGGAAAAATGGGGATTTCAGTGGGATTTTTTGGGATGGAATTCCCAGATTTTTGGGATGGAATTCCCAGATTTTTGGGATGGAATTCCCAGATTTTTGGGATGGAATTCCCAGATTTTTTTGGGGATGGAATTCCCAGATTTTTGGGATGGAATTCCCAGATTTTTTGGGATGGAATTCCCAGATTTTTTTGGGGGTGGAATTCCCAGATTTTTTGGGTGGAATTCCCAGATTTTTGGGATGGAATTCCCAGATTTTTGGGATGGAATTCCCAGATTTTTGGGGTGGAATTCCCAGATTTTTTGGGATGGAATTCCCAGATGTTTGGGATGGAATTCCCAGAGGATCTGTGGCTGCTCCATCGCCAGGAGGGACAGGACACAGGGAATGGCTTCAGTTGGAAAAATGGAGATTTCAATGGGATTTTTTGGGATGGAATCCCCAGAAAATTTTTTGAGGGTTCCAGAAGGTTCTCCTGCCCTCCAAGAGCCTCCCCTGGGATGTTTTAGGGGTTCCAGAAGGTTCTCCTGCCCTCCAGGAGCCTCCCCTGGGACGTTTTAGGGGTTCCAGAAGGTTCTCCTGCCCTCCAGGAGCCTCCCCTGGGACGTTTTGAGGGTTCCAGAAGGTTCTCCTGCCCTCCAGGAGCCTCCCCTGGGACGTTTTGAGGGTTCCAGAAGGTTCTCCTGCCCTCCAAGAACCTCCCCTGGGATGTTTTGAGGGTTCCAGAAGGTTCTCCTGCCCTCCAAGAGCCTCCCCTGGGATGTTTTGAGGGTTCCAGAAGGTTCTCCTGCCCTCCAGGAGCCTCCCCTGGGACGTTTTGGGGGTTCCAGAAGGTTCTCCTGCCATCCAGAGCCTCCCCTGGGACGTTTTGAGGGTTCCAGAAGGTTCTCCTGCCATCCAGGAGCCTCCCCTGGGACGTTTTGAGGGTTCCAGAAGGTTCTCCTGCCATCCAGGAGCCTCCCCTGGGACGTTTTGAGGGTTCCAGAAGGTTCTCCTGCCCTCCAGGAGCCTCCCCTGGGACGTTTTGAGGGTTCCAGAAGGTTCTCCTGCCCTCCAGGAGCCTCCCCTGGGACGTTTTGGGGGCTCCAGGTGTTCCAGAACGTTCCCTGGGGGATGGGACAGGGATGGGGGAACCCCAATTCCACGGGGACATCCCGGGAATGCCGGGCCCATCCCACACCCCGAGGTGCCTTCAGCCTCCTCTGCCCCAGCCCTGAGGGGGTTAATTAGTGCCATTAACGGGGTTAATTAGTGCCACTAACGGGGTTAATTAGTGCCGTTAACCTGGGGTTAATTAGTGTCATTACCCTGGCAGTGAGCGCCCTGCCCAAGGGATGGGTGGGGTTTTAATGAGTTCATTGCTCCAGGGATGGGATGGGGTGGGGTGGGACAGCCCAGGGCTGGGGACATCCTGGGGACATCCTGGGGACAGCCTGGGGACATCCAGGGGACATTCTGGGGACATCCCAGGGCTGGGGACATCCTGGGGACATCCTGGGGACATCCTGGGGACAGCCTGGGGACATCCTGGGGACACCCCAGGGCTGGGACATCCTGGGGACACCCTGGGGACTTCGTGGGGACATCATGGGGACATCCTGGGGACATCCCATGGTTGGGGACATCCAGGGGCCATTCTGGGGACATCCCAGGGCTGGGACATGCTGGTGACCCCCTGGTGACACCCCTGGTGACCCCCTGGTGACCCCCTGGTGACACTCTGGTGACCCCCTGGTGACCCCCTGGTGACCCCCTGGTGACCCTCTGGTGACACTCTGGTGACCCCCTGGTGACACTCTGGTGACACTCTGGTGACACTCTGGTGACCCCCTGCTGACCCCCTGGTGACCCCCTGGTGACACCCCTGGTGACCCTCTGGTGACCCCCTGGTGACACCCCTGGTGACCCTCTGGTGACACCCTGGTGACACCCCTGGTGACACTCTGGTGACCCCCTGGTGACCCCCTGGTGACCCTCTGGTGACACTCTGGTGACAATCCCATGGCTGGGGACATCCCATGGCTGGTGACCCCCTGGTGACCCCCTGGTGACCCCCTGGTGACCCTCTGGTGACCCCCTGATGACCCCCTGGTGACACCCTGGTGACACTCTGGTGACCCCCTGATGACCCCCTGGTGACCCCCTGGTAACAATCCCATGGCTGGGGACATCCCATGGCTGGTGACCCCCTGGTGACACCCCGGTGACAATCCCGCGGCTGGGACCCCCTGGTGACCCCCCGGTGACCCCCTGGTGACACCCCCGGTGACAATCCTGCGGCGTGCTGGCCGCGTCCCATGCCACCCACCCTCCCCCCCAGGGAAGTCCCACCTGGCCATCGTGCAGAAGGTGAACAACGAGGGCGAGGGCGACCCCTTCTACGAGGTGCTGGGGCTGGTGACCCTGGAGGACGTCATCGAGGAGATCATCAAGTCCGAGATCCTGGACGAATCCGACACCTACAGTAGGTCCCGGTGTTCCCCTCCGTCCCAAAAAACAACACCCCGTTTTTGGGGTGTAGTCCTGCCGGTGGTGACCCCGCGGTTCCTCGCAGTCGACAACCGCAGCAGGAAGAGGGTGTGCAACCAGAAGAACCGGCGCGACTTCTCGGCCTTCAAGGACCCCGACAACGAGCTGAAGGTCAAGGTGTCACCTCAGCTCCTGCTGGCCGCCCACCGCTTCCTGTCCACCGGTCAGTGCGGTCACTCGGACCTCAGAGTGACCTCGGAGGAGCTCAGAGGGTTCTGGTTCCTCCTCCGGGTGATCCAAGTGGGAGTTTTGGTTCTTGTCCCGGTTTTTTTTTTTGTTGGGTTCTCCGTCGCCCAGGATGGGAGGGGACAAGGTTGGGGGTGGGTGACAGGTCCCAAGGGTCTCCGTGGATTATTTGGGACCTCTGGGATGGACATGCTGGAAGGTTGGAGTTCTCCAGGATGGGAATTCTGGTCCCCAGGGATCTCCTAGACCATCCCAAGATGGGAATTCCATCCCCAGGGGTCTCCCAGACCATCCCTAGATGGGAATTCCATCCCCAGGGGTCTCCCAGACCATCCCAGGATGGGAATTCTGGTCCCAAGGATCTCCTAGAGCATCCCAGGATGGGAATTCTGGTCCCAAGGATCTCCTAGAGCATCCCAGGATGGGAATTCTGGTTCCAAAGGTCTCCTAGACCATCCCAGGATGGGAATTCTGGTCCCAAGGATCTCCTAGACCATCCCAGGATAGGAATTCCATCCCCAGGGGTCTCCTAGACCATCCCAGGATAGGAATTCCATCCCCAGGGGTCTCCTAGACCATCCCAGGATGGGAATTCTGGTCCCAAAGGTCTCCTAGACCATCCCAAGATGGAAATTCCATCCTCAAGGATCTCCTAGACCATCCCAGGATGCGAATTCCATCCCCAGGGGTCTCCTGGACCATTCCGGGATGGGAATTCCATCCCCAGGGACCTCCTAGACCATCCCAGGATGGGAATTCTGGTCCCAAGGCTCTCCTAGAACATTCCAAGATGGGAATTCCATCCCGAGGGGTCTCCTAGACCATTCCAGATGGGAATTCAGGTCCCAAGGCTCTCCTAGAACATCCCAGGATGGGAATTCCATCCCGAGGGGTCTCCTAGACCATTCCAGATGGGAATTCACCTTCTCCTGGAGGGCTTAGACCCACCCCTGACCCTTTCCCCCCTCTCCAGAGGTGACGCTCTTCACCCCCAACTTCATCTCGGAGAAGATCCTGCTGCGGCTCCTGAAATACTCCGACGTCATCCAGGAGCTGAAGTTCGACGAGGAGAACAAGAAATCGCCGCGGCACTTCCTGTACTGCAAGAACAAACCGGCCGACTACTTCATCCTCATCCTGCAGGTGCTGCGGCCGGGGATCCCCACGGGATCTGATCCCCGCGGGATCTGGGGCCGGGGATCCCCACGGGATCTGATCCCTGCGGGATCTGGGGCTGGGGATCCCCACGGGATCTGATCCCTGCGGGATCTGGGGCTGGGGATCCCCACGGGATCTGATCCCCGCGGGATCTGGGGCCGGGGATCCCCACGGGATCTGGGGCCGGGGATCCCCACGGGATCTGATCCCTGCGGGATCTGGGGCTGGGGATCCTGCTGGGATCTGATCCCTGCAGGATCTGGGGTTGGGGATCCCCACGGGATCTGATCCCTGCGGGATCTGGGGCTGGGGATCCTGCTGGGATCTGATCCCTGCAGGATCTGGGGCTGGGGATCCCCACGGGATCTGATCCCCGCGGGATCTGGGGCCGGGGATCCCCACGGGATCCGATCCCTGCAGGATCTGGGGTTGGGGATCCCCACGGGATCTGATCCCCGCGGGATCTGGGGTTGGGGATCCTGCTGGGATCGCATCCCCGCGGGATCTGGGGCCGGGGATCCCCACGGGATCTGATCCTCGCGGGATCTGGGGCTGGGGATCCTGCTGGGATCGCATCCCTGAGGGATCTGGGGCTGGGGATCCTGCTGGGATCGCATCCCTGAGGGATCTGGGGCTGGGGATCCCCACGGGATCTGATCCCCGTGGGATCTGGGGCTGGGGATCCTGCTGGGATCGCATCCCTGAGGGATCTGGGGCTGGGGATCCCCATGGGATCTGATCCCCGCGGGATCTGGGGCTGGGGATTCCGATGGGATCTGATCCCCGTGGGATCTGGGGCTGGGGATCCCCACGGGATCTGATCCCCGCGGGATCCGGAGCCGGGGATCCTGCTGGGATCTGATCCCTGCCAGAGCCGGGGATCCCCACGGGATCTGATCCCCGCGGGCTCGGGCTCCATCTCCGTTCTCCCGGCAGGGCAAGGTGGAGGTGGAGGCTGGCAAGGAGTGCATGAAGTTCGAGGCGGGAGCGTTCTCCTACTACGGGGTGATGGCTCTGAGCCCCCCGCCGGGATCCGGTGAGCGCCCCCGGAGCCGCCCCGGGACCCCCGCGGGAGTCACAGCCACCGGGAGAGGGAGGGTGCGGAATCCCATCGGTGATCCGGGGACAGCCGGGGAATCCCAGAGTCCCGAGGGAATCCCAGAATCCCCAGGGAATCCCGTAAACACGGGAGGGTGCGGGGTTCGGAATCCCATCGGTGATCCGGGGACAGCCGGGGAATCCCAGAACCCCAAGGGAATCCCAAAAAGCTGAGGGAATCCCAAAATCCCAAGGGAATCCCCAAACCCCAAGAGAATCCCATAAAACCGAGAGAATCCCAGAAACCCGAGGGAATCCCAAAATCCCGAGAGAATCCCAGAAACCCAAGGTAATCCCAGAATCCCAAGAGAGTCCCATAATCCCAAGAGAATTGAGAGAATCCCAAAATCCCAAGGGAATCCCATAAACCCGAGAGAATCCCAAAAACCCGAGAGAATCCCAGAACCCCAAGGGAATCCCATAAACCCGAGAGAATTGAGAGAATCCCAAAATCCCAAGGGAGTCCCAGAAACCCAAGGAAATCCCATAAACCCGAACGAATTCCATAAACCCGAGGTAATCCCAGAAACCCAAGGGAATCCCAGAGTCCTGAGGGAATCTCAAAATCCCAAGAGAATCCCAGAATCCCGAGAGAATCCCATAAACCCAAGAGAATCCCAAAATCACAAGGGAATCCCATAAAACCAAGAGAATCCCATAAACCCGAGGGAATCCCAAAATCCCAAGGGAATCCCAGAACCCCAAGGGAATCCCAAAATCCCAAGGGAATCCCAAAATCCCAAGGGAATCCCAAGGGAAGCCCAAGGAATCCCATAAACCCGAGAGAATCCCAAAAACCCAAGAGAATCCCAGAACCCCAAGGGAATCCCATAAACCCGAGAGAATTGAGAGAATCCCAAAACCCCAAGGGAGTCCCAGAAACCCGAGGGAATCCCAAAATCCCAAGGGAATCCAAAAATCCTGAGAGAATCCCAAAATCCCAAGGGAATCCCAGAATCCCAAGAGAATCCCAAAATCCCAAGGGAATCCCAAAATCCCAAGAGAATCCCCAACCACCCCCTCCCTCCATCACCCCCCAAGCCTCCACAACTCCGTGGGGGTCGGTCTCTCCCGAGTTTCGGGATGCGGGAATTTGGGAATCCCCACGGAGAACAACCCCAAAAACCTTCCCAAAAGGAGAAACGACCCCAGAAACCTTCCCAAAAGGAGAAACGACCCCAAAAACCTTCCCAAAAAGAGAAACGACCCCAAAAACCTTCCCAAAAAGAGAAACAACCCCAAAAACCTTCCCAAAAGGAGAAATGACCCCAAAAACATTCCCAAAAATGAGAACCAACCCCAAAAACCTTCCCATAAAGGAGAAACGACCCCAAAAACCTTCCCAAAATGAGAAACCGACCCCAAAAACCTTCCCAAAAAGGAGAAACAACCCCAAAAACCTTCCCAAAAATGAGAAACGACCCCAAAAACCTTCCCAAAAAGGAGAAACAACCCCAAAAACCTTCCCAAAAGGAAAAACCTACCCAAAAATGAGAAACGACCCCAAAAACCTTCCCAAAAATGAAAAACGACCCCAAAAACCTTCCCAAAATGAGAAACGACCCCAAAAACCTTCCCAAAAAGGCGAAACGACCCCAAAAACCTTCCCAAAAATGAGAAACAACCCCAAAAACCTTCCCAAAAAGCGAAACCTACCCCAAAAACCTTCCCAAAAATGAGAAACGACCCCAAAAACCTTCCCAAAATGAGAAACGACCCCAAAAACCTTCCCAAAAGGAGAAACCGACCCCAAAAACCTTCCCAAAAGGAGAAACCGACCCCAAAAACCTTCCCAAAAGGAGAAACGGCCCCAAAAACCTTCCCAAAAGGAGAAACGACCCCAAAAACCTTCCCAAAAGGAGAAACGACCCCAAAAACCTTCCCAAAAAGAGAAACCGACCCCAAAAACCTTCCCAAAAATGAGAACCAACCCCAAAAACCTTCCCGAAAGGAAAAACCTTCCCAAAAATGAGAACCAAGCCCAACCATTCCCAAAAAACAACCCCCGCAGAGATCCGTTCCCCGTCCCACGCCAGCGGCCTGAACCGCTCGGCGTCCCTGAGCTACCCCGAGCGCTCGGATTCGGGATCGTCGCCGCTCGGCGGCAGCAACAACGCGCTGAGCGGCGGCGGCGGCGCGCAGTACGTGGCCGATTTCAGCGTCCGCGCCCTCAGCGACCTCCAGTTCGTCAAGGTCAGCGTTCCCCGCGGGAATTGGGATGGGGAAATCCGCCGGGGTGGGGGTTTTTTTTTTTCCCGGTGGGTTGGGGTGTGGCGGGGTGGGTTTGGGGGGAGTTGAGGGGTGTTGGAGAGTCCTGGGATGGGAATTCCAACATTTTGGGGTGTCCTGTCCATCCTGGGATGGGAATTCCGGTGTTTTGGGGTGTCCTGTCCATCCTGGGTCATTTTGGGGTGTCCTGCACCATCCTGGGATGGGAATTCCAACATTTTGGGGTGTGCTGTCCATCCTGGGATGGGAATTCCGGCACTTTGGGGTGTCCTGTCCAACCTGGGATGGGAATTCCAACATTTTGGGGTGTCCTGTCCATCCTGGGATGGGAATTCCAACATTTTGGGGTGTCCTGTCTATCCTGGAATGGGAATTCTGGTGTTTTGGGGTGTCCTGTCCATCCTGGAATGGGAATTCCGGTGTTTTGGGGTGTCCTGTCCATCCTGGAATGGGAATTCCGGTGTTTTGGGGTGTCCTGTCCATCCTGGGATGGGAATTTCGGTGTTTTGGGGTGTCCTGTCCATCCTGGGATGGGAATTCCGGTGTTTTGGGGTGTCCTGTCCATCCTGGGGTGGGAATTCCGGTGTTTTGGGGTGTCCTGTCCAACCTGGGGTGGGAATTCCGGTGTTTTGGGGTGTCCTGTCTATCCTGGGATGGGAATTCCGGTGTTTTGGGGTGTCCTGTCCATCCTGGGATGGGAATTCCGGTGTTTTGGGGTGTCCTGTCCAACCTGGGGTGGGAATTCCGGTGTTTTGGGGTGTCTTGTCTATCCTGGGATGGGAATTCCGGTGTTTTGGGGTGTCCTGTCCATCCTGGGATGGGAATTCCGGTGTTTTGGGGTGTCCTGTCCAACCTGGGCTGGGAATTCCGACCCTTTGGGATCTCCCACCATCCTGGGCTGGGAATTCCGACCCTTTGGGATCTCCCACCATCCTGGGCTGGGACCCCCCGCCCCGTTCGGGCTGTCCCGCCGCATCCCGCGCTGTTCCCGGGGCAGATCACGCGTCAGGAGTACCAGAACGGGCTGCTGGCCTCGCGCATGGACAGCTGTCCCCAGTCCCCCGACAGCGCCGCCCCCAAAGCGGAGCCGGGGATCCCGGAGCGGCCGGAGCCGCCGGCGCCGGCGGACGAAACCACCAGTTTGCTCAACGAGAGGAACTGCCTGAGCCGCCGGAGCAACCACAGCGGCCTGGAGAATTCCATCTGAGCCCGGAGAGCCGCGAGGGAGCGGCCGGAGCCGGGAATCGTTCCCGGCCGCGTCGCCCCCGGCATGGACGGGAGCGGCGCCATCTCCGCCGGCGCGGCGCCGACGGCTCAGGGAGCTTCGGGTGCGGGGCTGCCGCCCTGGGGAGCCCCGGGATGGGGATCCCAACCCTGCTGGGAAATCCGGGATGGAGATCCCAATCCTCCCAGGAAATCTGGGATGGAGATCCCAATCCTGCCGGAGATCCGGGATGGAGATCCCAATCCTGCTGGAGATCCGGGATAGGGATCCAAATCCTGCCGGAGATCTGGGATGGAGATCCCAACCCTGCCGGAGATCTGGGATGAAGATCCCAATCCTGGTGGGAATGGAGATCCCAACCCTGCTGGAGATCCGGGATGGAGATCCCAACCCTGCTGGAGATCCGGGATAGGGATCCAAATCCTGCTGGAGATCCAGGAATGGAGATCCCAACCCTGCCGGAGATCTGGGATGAAGATCCCAATCCTGGTGGGAATGGAGATCCCAACCCTGCTGGAGATCCGGGATAGGGATCCAAATCCTGCCGGAGATCCAGGAATGGAGATCCCAACCCTGCCATGATCCCGGGATGGAGATCCCAATCCTGCTGGGAATCTGGGATGGAGATCCCAATCCTCCCAGGAAATCTGGGATGGAGATCCCAACCCTGCCGGAGATCCAGGATGGGGATCCCAATCCTGCTGGGATCCCTGGGATGGAAATCCCAGCCCCTCAGGGCTCCTACACCATCCTGGCCTGGGAATTCCATCCCTTTGGGATCTCCTACACCACTTCGGGATCCCTGGGATAAATCCCAGCCTCTCTCTGGAGTTTTTGGGATCTCCTGGGATAAATCCCAGCCCCTCTCCGGTGATTTTGGGGTTCCCAGGATAAATCCCAGCCCCTCTCCGGTGATTTTGGGGTTCCCAGGATAAATCCCAGCCCCTCTCCGGTGATTTTGGGGTTCCCAGGATAAATCCCAGCCCCTCTCCGGTGATTTTGGGACCCCCCGGATAAATCCCAGCCCCTCTCCGGTGATTTTGGGATCCTCTGGGATAAATCCCGGCCCCTTCCCCGTGCCCACCCCCCTTTCCCCGCTGGCCCGGGGGCTCCAGGGGACGCGGGGACAGAGTTGGGGACCCCCAGGGGGGGTCCCAGAGTTCAGGGGTCCCCTTGGAGGGGGGTGGGGGGGCAGGGGGGAGGGTCCGGTGCCTTCCCCTCCCCCCCTCCCCTCCCCCCAAATCCCGGGGGCGTCTCAGGGTCGGTTTTGGGGTGACAGCGCTAGTGACCAAAGTTGTACAGGAAGGAGGGGGCTGAGGGTCCCCCCAAAACCCCCCCGGGACCCCCCCCCGGGCTGGGGGGAGGGGGAGAGAGACCCTGACCCCCCCCCAAAAAAAACAAAAATAAGCACAAAAAGTTCCCCCCGGGGTGAACTCCTGTAAGTTATTGGGAGAAGGTTGAATTATTTTTTCTTAATCACATCTCGACGATCAGTTCCTAGGTCCTTCCGCGGGGAGATTTTAGAAATAATAATAATAATTAATAATAATAATAATTAATAATTAATAATAAGCCAGAAAAAAAACAAAAAAAAAAAAACAAAAAAAAAAGAGAAACAAACAAAAAAAAGCAACAAAAAAACAACTTTTTTTATTAAATCTTCCTCTATGCAAATCCCTTCCTTTTCCTTCCCCCCCCACCACGGGAATTCCTATTTATTGTTCAGGTTTGATTTGTATTTTTTTGGGGGGAGCTCGGGCCGAGGGGGGAGGGGCGGGGGGGGCCGGGCCTCCCCCTCCCGGTTCTGCCCTTCCCCCTCCCCCCCTCGGTTGTGAAACCGACCGTGGAATTTTTATTTCATGGGGTTTTTTCAGGGGGCTTTTTTGCCAGATGGGTTAATAAAAATTCTATATCTGTGCTGGGTGTCGGTGCTGCGCGGGGGGCGGGGCTCCGGTTACCGGGGGAGGGGCTCCGGTTACCGGGGGAGGGCTCCGGTTACCGGGGGAGGGTTCCGGTTACCGGGGGAGGGGCTCCGGTTACCGGGGGAGGGCTCCGGTTACCGGTGGAGGGGCTCCGGTTACCGGCTCATTTAAAAGACGCGGCGCCTTTAAATCCTCGCTCCGCCCTCCGTGGTTTATACCGCGAGGCTCCGCCCCCCGCGGGCGGTGATTGGCTGCCTTCCCTGAGGCGGCGCAGCGCGCGATTGGCTGCGGTGGAGAGGGGGGCGGGCCGAAGAGGAGAGGCGGGACGCGATTGGCTCGGAGCACGGCGGAGTAGGCGTGGCCCCGTCCCCTCAGGCGTCCAGCAGGTCCCTGACGGCCGGGTGCGCCCCGTCCCGCGGGCTCCGGCCCCGCGCATCGCGGAGCGCAGCGAGCGCCGGCCGCTGCCGCAGGAGGAGCGCGCAGAGCTCGCGGTGCCCCTGCTCCGCCGCCTGGCGACAGCGATGTCACCCCCGGGGCACACGGGGACACCCCCCCGAGCCCCCCCCACCCCCCCCGGTGCCCCGCGCTCCCACCTTGTGCAGGCCGGTTCTGCCGTCGTCGTCGGCGGCCGCGGGGGCGGCGCCGTGGGCCCGCAGCAGCTCGGTGGCGGCGCGGTGGCCGCAGTAGCGGCGGCGGTGCAGCGGGGTGGCCCCGCCGGGGGTGCGGGCGTCGCACGGAGCCCCCCGCTCCAGCAGCAGCCGGCACACCGCCAGGTGCCCGTTCCGGCTGGCGTAGTGCTGCGGGCCGGGACCCCCGTGCCAGGCTGCGACCCCCGGGACGCCCGTGCCAGGCTGGGACACCCGGGCCAGGCTGGGACCCCCGGGACCTCCGGGACCCCCGGGCCAGGCTGGGACACCCGGGCCAGGCTGGGACCCCCGGGCCACCCTGGGACACCCGGGACCCCCGTGCCAGGCTGGGACCCCCGGGCCAGGCTGGGACACCCGGGCCAGGCTGGGATCCCCGGGACTCCCGGGCCAGGGCCGTGTGCCCGCCAGGTCAGGACCCCAAAGACCCCCAACACCCAGGACCCCAAACACCCCCGTTTCAGGGCCGTGTACCCCGCTAGGGTGGGACCCCAACGACCCCCGGGCCCCCCCTGCCAGGCCAGGCCCGCAAAGACCCCCGGTACCCCCGGTACCCCCGTACCAGGGCCGTGTACCCCGCCAGGTCAGGACCCCAAAGACCCCCGGTAACCCCGGTACCCCCGTACCAGGGCCGTGTACCCCGCCAGGTCAGGACCCCAAAGACCCCCGGTAACCCCGGTACCCCCGTACCAGGGCCGTGTACCCCGCCAGGTCGGGCTCCGCGGGGTCCCCGCGCCGCTCCAGCAGCTGCAGCACCCGCGCCTCGTCCCCGTCCCGCGCCGCCGCCCAGATCCCTGCCAACAGCGGGGCCGGCTCAGACCGGGACGGAGCCCCGGAACCCCCGGGCCCTGCTCGGACCCCTCCGGTACCGGGCACCCCAGCCCAGAGCCCCTCTGAGCTCCGCCGGTACCGGTAACCCGGCAGTGCTGCCCCCCAACCCCCGGAGCCCCCCGGACCCCGCTCGAAGTCCATCTCGGGCAGGCTCTGGTGCACGCTGGGCACGGCCACCCGCCCCGGGCAGCACCGAGCGGGCGGCGAGCGGCGACCACCGGCCATGGCAGCGGGGGAACGGGGCGAACAGGGCCGAGGGGCGGCGGAAAGGACCGAAGGGGGACGGAAAAGGCCCGAGGGGGGACGGAAAGGCCCGAGGGGGGACGGAAAGAGCCGAGGAGAGCCGAAAAGGGCTGAAGTGGTCGGAAAGGGCCGAGTGAGAACGGAAAGAGCCGATGATGATGCAATGGGCCGGAAAATACCGAAGGGAGCCGAAGGACCCATCGATCCGGCGCATGCGCACTCTCAACATCACCCCCAGCGCCAGGGGGCGCCCTCGGCCGCTCAGAGCCCCCTTTGGGGTCCCCTCCCCCCCCCGCCCCCCCACTTTTGGGGTCCCCTCCCCCCCCCCCCGACAGTTTTGGGGTCCCAGGGCAATGGGGGGGGGGTCCCAGGGCATTGGGGGGGTGTCCCAGGGCAGCGGGGGGTCCTCGATATCGGGGTGCCCCTGGGCTCCCCCTCCCCGTGATGGGATTCCCAGCGCTTCCCCCCACCCCGACCCCATTCCCACACCCCCATTTCCCATTCCCAGCCCCCCCGACCCCATTTCCCATTCCCACCCCCCCGACCCCATTTCCCATTCCCAGCTCCCCGCGATCCTATTTCCCCCGCCCCTCTCCCCATTCCCAGCCCCCCCGACCCCATTTCCCACACCCCCGATCCCATTCCCAGCCCCCCCGATCCCATTTCCCATTCCCAGCCCCCCCGATCCCATTTCCCATTTCCCACACCCCCGATCCCATTTCCCACACCCCCATTTCCCATTCCCAGCCCCCCCGATCCCATTCCCAGCCCCCCCGATCCCATTTCCCATTCCCAGCCCCTCCGATCCCATTCCCAGCCCCCCCGATCCCATTTCCCATTCCCAGCCCCCCGACCCCATTCCCAGCCCCCCCGATCCCATTCCCAGCCCCCCCGACCCCATTTCCTGCCCTTTTCCCAGCAGAGCCTCCCCGGGGACCCCCCTTCGCTGCCCCCCGGCATCCGGGGAGGGCCCGGGGGGAGCCGGCAGCGCCTGGGAACGGCTCCGCTTTGCCCATTTTTAGCCCCGCCGGAGCTTTTTCCATGAGCTCAGCACCGGGGGGAGCCCAAAAAACCCCCCCAGAGCCCCCCCAGAACCTCCGCGGAGAGAGAGAGAAAAAGGGAAAAAAAAAATAAATCCGAGATTTGTCGGGTTTTGGTTTTTTTGGGTTTTTTTTTTTTTTTTTTGGAAGTCGTTTTATTATTAATATAAAAATACTCACGTATTTACAGCAAATAAATATATTTCGGTAACAAATAAATTACACTGGGGGGGGTTATACAAAAGGGGAGGGGGCGTGCAGGGGGGGACAGGCGGGGAGGGAGGGGACAGAGGGGACACGGAGGGGGAGGGGGTTTGGAGATAGAAAAGTTGTCAGGAAGAAAAAACCCGAAATCAGCCCAAAAAAACGTCCCGAGGGCACCGGCCCGGGGTGTCCCCAAGTCTGTCCCTCCATGGGGACACGGTACCGAAGGCGGGGGTGGGCACCGGGAGCCCGCGGTGACACGGTGGCACGGCCCCGGGTGACAGCGGTGTCCCCGGGGAGGGGACAGGGCCAGGGTGACAGCCCTGTCCCCACAGGGCAGGTACCGCGATCCTGTCCCCAAGGGTGGGTGTCACCCGCAAGGCAGACACCGGTGCCAGGTGACAGTCCTGTCCCCAAGGTGGGCACTGGGGTGACAGTCCTGTCCCCAAGGTGGGCACCGGTGCCAGCCTGTCAGACCCCAAGGTGGGCACAGGGGTGACACCACTGTCCCCAGGGCAGGTACTGGGGTGACAATCCTGTCCCCAGGGCAGGTACTGGGGTGACACCACTGTCCCCAGGGCAGGTACTGGGGTGACAATCCTGTCCCCAGGGCAGGTCCAGTGCCAAGCTGAGCACTGGGGTGACACCGCTGTCCCCAGGGCAGGTCCCAGCGTGCCCATCCTGTCCCCAGGGTGGGTGCTGGGGTGCCAATCCTGTCCTGGGTGCCAATCCTGTCCCGGTACCGGTTCCAGGGTGCCAATCCTGCCCCGGTACCGGTTCCAGGGTGCCAATCCTGTCCCGGGTGCCAATCCTGCCCCGGTACCGGTTCCAGGGTGCCAATCCTGCCCTGGTACCGGTTCCAGGGTGCCAATCCTGTCCCGGTACCGGTTCCAGGGTGCCAATCCTGTCCCGGTACCGGTTCCAGGGTGCCAATCCTGTCCCAGTACCGGTTCCAGGGTGCCAATCCTGTCCAGGGTGCCAATCCTGTCCCGGTACCGGTTCCAGGGTGCCAAACCTGTCCCGGTACCGGTTCCAGGGTGCCAATCCTGCCCCGGTACCGGTTCCGGGCGTCCATCCGCTCTCCCGGCGCCGGGGCGGGCGCCGCTCACACCGACGACTCCTCGGGGTTGGAGTCGGGCAGGGGCTGGCGCTGCTGCAGCTTTCTCCGCAGCTCCTCGGCCAGCTCTGCGCAGGCCGGCCGCTCCTCGGCGCCCAGCGCCAGCCGGATGTAGCCGTTGGAGGCCGAGCCGCGCAGGGGGCCCAGGTGGATGCGGGTGGGCGAATGCAGCGGCTGCCCGGGGATGGCGGCGGGCGGCGAGCCGGCCCCGGGGCCGCCGTTGCGGCAGCAGGCGCCGCCGGCCGTGCTGGCGTGGCCGGGCACGATCTTGAGCGATCCGTCCGAGTAGTAATAACTGGAGGGATCCCAAAGCTTCTCGTCCGAGTCGGAGGCGGCGCTGGAGGCGAAGCGAGGGCTGGGCGGCTCTTTGGGCAGCTCGATGGGGTACACCAGGGTGCTCTCGATGGCTTTGGTGGCTTTGCCCAGCTCGTGGCGCAGCCGGCGCCACAGCGACAGCACGGCCAGCAGCAGCAGCAGGCACAGGGCGCCCAGGCACACGGCCAGCACCCACACGGCGCCCAGGCTCTCCAGCGGCGCCCGAGTCTCCAGCGGAGCCCCCGGGCCGGGCAGCACGGCCACGCGGTACTCCTGGGCCGGCAGCAGGGCGCCCTGCTCCTCGGCCAGGCAGCGGTACGTGCCGCTGTGCTGAGCCCCCGCCGCCGGCACCACCAGCGCCCGCAGCCGCGACTCGCCCAGCACCAGAACCTGCTCGGCCGCCAGGGCTCGGCCGTCGAAGGTCCAGAGGGCGCGGGCCAGGTTGGAGCCCAGGCGACACGTCAGGACCAGGTCGGTGCCCGCCACCACCGACACGTTCTTGGGAGTGAGGGGACCTGAGGGGAGCGGGAGGGGAGGGGTGAGGTGGGGGGATCCCTGGGGTGGGGTGGGATCCGTGGGGTGGGATCCGTGGGATGGGAG
Source organism: Pseudopodoces humilis (assembly GCF_049639895.1). Lineage (NCBI taxonomy): Eukaryota > Metazoa > Chordata > Aves > Passeriformes > Paridae > Pseudopodoces > Pseudopodoces humilis. The sequence goes on from NC_142229.1 coordinate 4,730,657, forward strand.
CCATGGGGTGGGATCCATGGGATGGGATTCATGGGATGGATGGGATCTGTGGGATGGATGGGATCCATGGGGTGGGATGAGATCCATGGGGTGGGATGGGATCCATGGGGTGGGATGGATGGGATTCATGGGACGGGATCCATGGGATGGGATCCATGGGGTGGATGGGATCCATGGGATCCATGGGGTGGGATCCATGGGATGGGGTCCATGGGGTGGGATGGGATCCATGGGATGGATGGGATCCATGGGATCCGTGGGGTGGGATCCATGGGATGAATGGGATCCATGGGATGGGATCCATGGGATGGATGGGATCCATGGGATGGGATCCATGGGATGGATGGGATCCGTGGGATGGGATCCATGGGATGGATGGGATCCGTGGGATCCGTGGGGTGGGATGGGTTCCATGGGGTGGGATCCATGGGATGAGACCCATGGGGTGGGATGGGATGAATGGGATCCATGGGATGGGATCCATGGGATGGGATGGGATCCGTGGGGTGGGATCCATGGGATGGATGGGATCCGTGGGATCCGTGGGGTGGCACGGGCACACCCGTGTGCCAGCCGTGGGGTCTCACCTTGCTTGGCCACCTGTGGCACGGAGCAGGCGCTGGTGTCGGAGCTCAGCACGTCCTGCACCAGGTGGGACCTGGGGGGGGAGAGCACAGTGAGGGGGTGCTCGTGGTGTCCCCTCCCCAGGGACCCCCAGGGATCCCTGATCCCACCCTGGGACCCTGCAGGGACACCCCAAATTATCACTGGGGACCCTGCAGGGACACCCCAAATTATCACTGGGGACCCTGCAGGGACACCCCAAAAATCACCCTGGGGCCCTGCAGGGACACCCCAAATTATCACTGGGGACCCTGCACAGACACCCCAAATTATCACTGGGGACCCTGCAGGGACACCCCAAATTATCACTGGGGACCCTGCAGGGACACCCCAAATTATCACTGGGGACCCTGCAGGGACACCCCAAATTATCACTGGGGACCCTGCAGGGGCACCCCAAATTATCACTGGGGACCCTGCAGGGACACCCCAAATTCCCACCCTGGGCAGAGCCAGCACCCTCTGGGGGGGTTGAACCTTTCCCAGAACCCAGCCCGAGCGTGCCCCGGGTGCTGTCCCCGGTGTCCCCAGTGCTGTCCCCGGTGTCCCTGGTGTCCCCAGTGCTGTCCCCAGTGTCCCCAGTGCTGTCCCCGGTGTCCCCAGTGCTGTCCCCGGTGTCCCTGGTGTCCCCAGTGCTGTCCCCGGTGTCCCTGGTGTCCCCAGTGCTGTCCCCAGTGTCCCCAGTGCTGTCCCCAGTGTCCCCAGTGCTGTCCCTGGTGTCCCCAGTGCTGTCCCCAGTGTCCCCAGTGCTGTCCCTGGTGTCCCCAGTGCTGTCCCCGGTGTCCCCAGTGCTGTCCCCGGTGTCCCCAGTGCTGTCCCCGGTGTCCCTGGTGTCCCCAGTGCTGTCCCCAGTGTCCCCAGTGCTGTCCCTGGTGTCCCCAGTGCTGTCCCTGGTGTCCCCAGTGTTGTCCCCAGTGTCCCCAGTGCTGTCCCCAGTGTCCCCAGTGCTGTCCCCGTTGTCCCCAGTGCTGTCCCCGGTGTCCCCAGTGCTGTCCCCGGTGTCCCCGTACCCGTTGTGGCCGTCGCTGCGGACGCAGGCGCTGCCGTTGCGGCTCCAGGCGCAGTAGGGGTCCCGTGCCAGCACGCAGTCGGTGCAGGACCGGTAGCGCCCGCACTCTGCCAGGGGCAGCTGGGCCACCTGCAGGCGGGACCCTGCGAACAGCAGCTTCTGCCAGGGGAGGGGACAGCGCTGAGGCGGCACTGCGGGTGACGCCGCGGTGACGCCGCCACCCCTGCCAGGCTCACCTTGGTGCCAGCCAGCGCCAGGCTCTCCACGGGCTGCGCCGGCTCGAACACCTGCAGCTCCTCCACCAGGTGGATGTGGGAGCCCAAGTCCAGCGCCTTGTGCACCCAGCCGTCACCTGCGGGCGGGCACGGCGGGCACTCGGGGATGGGGCACGCTGGGGGCTGCCCCATGCTGCCCTGTCCCTCTGTGCCTGTCCCCTGTCCCCATTTCTCTGTCCCTGTCCCCTTTGTGCCCCATCCCTTGTCCCTCTGTCCCCTGTCTCTGTCCCCCTGTCCCCATCCCTGTCTCCTGTCCCTTTCCCCTGTCCCCATCCCTGTCCCCGTCCCTTTCCCCTGTCCCCATCCCTGTCCCTGTCCCCATCAGTGTCCCCTGTCCCGTCCCCATCTCTGTCCCCATCCCTTTCCCCTGTCCCCATCCCTGTCCCTACCTGTCCCGATGAACAGCACCTTGTCCCCTGTCCCCATCCCTGTCCCCATGTCCCCTGTCCCTGTCCCCATCAGTGTCCCCTGTCCCCATGTCCCCTGTCCCCATCAGTGTCCCCTGTCCCCTGTCCCCATTCCTGTCCCTGTCCCCATCAGTGTCCCCATGTCCCCTGTCCCCTGTCCCTGTCCCCATCCCTGTCCCTGTCCCCATCAGTGTCCCCTGTCCCCGTCCCTACCTGTCCCGATGAACAGCACCTCGTAGGTGTTCCTGTCCCCCTGTCCCCATCCCTGTCCCCCTGTCCCCATGTCCCCTGTCCCCTGTCCCCTGTCCCCGTCCCTACCTGTCCCGATGAACAGCACCTCGTAGGTGTTCCTGTCCCCCTGTCCCCATCCCTGTCCCCATCCCTGTCCCCCTGTCCCCATCCCTGTCCCCTGTCCCCATCCCTACCTGTCCCGATGAACAGCACCTCGTAGGTGTTCCTGTCCCCCTGTCCCCATCCCTGTCCCCCTGTCCCCATGTCCCCATCCCTGTACCCCTGTCCCCTGTCCCCATCCCTGTCCCCATGTCCCCCTGTCCCCATGTCCCCATGTCCCCGTCCCTACCTGTCCCGATGAACAGCACCTCGTAGGTGTTCCCGTCCAGCCCGGCCACGCGATCCACCACGAGCTGGGTGAAGTTGGAGTCCTTCTTGAGGAGCAGGGGCCGGCCGCGCTGCGGGGCCACGGCCTCGTCCATCAGCGGGTGCTTCTTGGCGAAGTTGAGCGTGTTGTCGGGCAGCTCCAGCGAGCTGCCGAAGCCGTTCTGCCGGTGCCAGTCCGTGATGCACTGGGGACAGCGGGGACAGCTCAGGGCTGGGACACAGCCCCCGGCCACAGCTGGATCCTAAATCCTCTATTGGGGGCACAGCTGGATCCTAAATCCTCTATTGGGGGCACAGCTGGATCCTAAATCCCTCTGCAGGGTACAGCGGGATCCCAAATCATCCCAGCGGGATCCCAAATCATCACAGCTGGATCCCAAATCATCCCAAATAGTCCCAAATCATCACAGCTGGAGCCCAAATCATCACAGCTGGATCCCAAATCATCCCAAATCATCACAGCTGGATCCCAAATCATCCCAAATCATCCCAAATCATCACAGCTGGAGCCCAAATCATCCCAAATCATCCCAAATCATCCCAGCTGGATCCCAAATCATCACAGCTGGAGCCCAAATCATCACAGCTGGATCCCAAATCATCACAGCTGGATCCCAAATCATCACAGCTGGATCCCAAATCATCCCAAATCATCCCAGCGGGATCCCAAATCATCCCAAATCATCACAGCTGGATCCCAAATCATCCCAAATCATCCCAGCGGGATCCCAAATCATCCCAAATCATCACAGCTGGAGCCCAAATCATCACAGCTGGATCCCAAATCATCCCAAATCATCACAGCTGGATCCCAAATCATCCCAAATCATCCCAGCTGGATCCCAAATCATCCCAAATCATCACAGCTGGAGCCCAAATCATCCCAAATCATCACAGCTGGAGCCCAAATCATCCCAAATCATCACAGCTGGAGCCCAAATCATCCCAAATCATCACAGCTGGAGCCCAAATCATCCCAAATCATCCCAGCTGGAGCCCAAATCATCCCAAATCATCCCAGCTGGATCCCAAATCATCACAGCTGGAGCCCAAATCATCCCAAATCATCACAGCGGGATCCCAAATCCTCTACGGGAGCACAGCTGGATCCCAATCCCTCTCAGGAAGGCACATGGGATCCCAGATCCTCTTAGGAGGGCACAGGTGGATCCCAACCCCTCAGAGATCACCTCCAGCCCCAGGGATGGATCCCAATCCCCCAGAGATCACCTCCAGCCCCACAGATGGATCCCAACCCCTCAGAGATCACCTCCAGCCCCACAGGTGGATCCCAACCCCTCAGAGATCACCTCCAGCCCCAGGGATGGATCCCAATCCCCCAGAGATCACCTCCAGCCCCACAGATGGATCCCAACCCCTCAGAGATCACCTCCAGCCCCACAGGTGGATCCCAGAGATCACCTCCAGCCCCACAGGTGGATCCCAGAGATCACCTCCAGCCCCACAGGTGGATCCCAGAGATCACCTCCAGCCCCACAGGTGGATCCCAGAGATCACCTCCAGCCCCAGGGATGGATCCCAGAGATCACCACCAGCCCCACAGGTGGATCCCAGAAATCACCTCCAGCCCCAGGGATGGATCCCAGAGATCACCTCCAGCCCCACAGGTGGATCCCAGAGAACACCTCCAGCCCCACAGGTGGATCCCAGAGATCACCTCCAGCCCCAGGGATGGATCCCAATCCCCCAGAGATCACCTCCAGCCCCACAGGTGGATCCCAGAGATCACCTCCAGCCCCACAGGTGGATCCCAACCCCTCAGAGATCACCTCCAGCCCCACAGGTGGATCCCAGAGATCACCTCCAGCCCCACAGCAGACCCCGGGCACTCCGCTCTCACCGCTCCGGGCCGCGGGCTGGGCACCTCGCCCGAGTATCGGCCCCATTTCTGCGCCTGCTCCCGGTACTCCTTGTAGGGCCCCTCGAAGGCTTTCCGCACCTCCAGGATGTGGTAGCGGCAGATGGCAGAGACGTCCACGTCCCCCCTGCGGGCACCGGGACACGGGCACCGTGACCACCATGGGCACCGGGACACGGGCACCGTGACCACCATGGGCACCGGGACACGGGCACCGTGACCACCATGGGCACCGGGACACGGGCACCATGACCACCATGGGCACCGGGACACGGGCACCATGACCACCATGGGCACCGGGACACGGGCACCGTGACCACCATGGGCACCGGGACATGGGCATCATGGGCATTGGGGCATGGGCACCATGGGCATCATGGCCACCATGGCCACCACAGGCACAGGGACATGGCCACCATGAGCACAGGGACATGGCCACCATGGCCACCATGGGCACTGGGACATGGGCACCATGGGCACCATGGGCAAAAGGACATGGCCACCATGGCCACCACAGACACAGTGACACAGCCAGCAGACAAGTGACACAGCCAGCACAGACACAGTGACACAGCCAGCAGACAAGTGACACAGCCACCACAGACACAGTGACACAGCCACCACAGACACAGTGACACAGCCACCACAGACAAGTGACACAGCCACCACAGACACAGTGACACAGCCAGCACAGACACAGTGACACAGCCAGCACAGACACAGTGACACAGCCAGCACAGACACAGTGACACAGCCAGCACAGACACAGTGACACAGCCACCACAGACAAGTGACACAGCCACCACAGACACAGTGACACAGCCACCACAGACACAGTGACACAGCCAGCACAGACACAGTGACACAGCCACCACAGACACAGTGACACAGCCAGCACAGACACAGTGACACAGCCACCACAGACACAGTGACACAGCCACCACAGACACAGTGACACAGCCAGCACAGACACAGTGACACAGCCAGACACAGTGACACAGCCACCACAGACACAGTGACACAGCCACCACAGACACAGTGACACAGCCAGCACAGACAGTGACACAGCCACCACAGACACAGTGACACAGCCACCACAGACACAGTGACACAGCCACCACAGACAGTGACACAGCCACCACAGACACAGTGACACAGCCACCACAGACACAGTGACACAGCCACCACAGACACAGTGACACAGCCAGCACAGACACAGTGACACAGCCAGACACAGTGACACAGCCAGCACAGACACAGTGACACAGCCAGCACAGACACAGTGACACAGCCAGCACAGACAAGTGACACAGCCAGCACAGACACAGTGACACGGCCACCACAGACACAGTGACACAGCCACCACAGACAAGTGACACAGCCACCACAGACACAGTGACACAGCCACCACAGACACAGTGACACAGCCAGCACAGACAAGTGACACAGCCAGCACAGACACAGTGACACAGCCAGCACAGACACAGTGACACAGCCAGACACAGTGACACAGCCACCACAGACACAGTGACACAGCCAGCACAGACACAGTGACACAGCCACCACAGACACAGTGACACAGCCAGCACAGACACAGTGACACAGCCACCACAGACACAGTGACACAGCCACCACAGACAAGTGACACAGCCAGCACAGACACAGTGACACAGCCACCACAGACACAGTGACACAGCCAGCACAGACACAGTGACACAGCCACCACAGACACAGTGACACAGCCAGACACAGTGACACAGCCAGCACAGACACAGTGACACAGCCAGCACAGACACAGTGACACAGCCAGCACAGACACAGTGACACAGCCAGCACAGACACAGTGACACAGCCAGCACAGACAGTGACACAGCCAGCACAGACACAGTGACACAGCCACCACAGACAAGTGACACAGCCAGCACAGACACAGTGACACAGCCACCACAGACACAGTGACACAGCCAGCACAGACACAGTGACACAGCCACCACAGACAAGTGACACAGCCAGCACAGACACAGTGACACAGCCACCACAGACACAGTGACACAGCCAGCACAGACACAGTGACACAGCCACCACAGACAGTGACACAGCCACCACAGACACAGTGACACAGCCACCACAGACACAGTGACACAGCCACCACTGACAGTGACACAGCCAGCACAGACACAGTGACACAGCCAGACACAGTGACACAGCCACCACAGACACAGTGACACAGCCACCACAGACACAGTGACACAGCCAGCACAGACACAGTGACACAGCCACCACAGACACAGTGACACAGCCAGACACAGTGACACAGCCAGCACAGACACAGTGACACAGCCAGACACAGTGACACAGCCAGACACAGTGACACAGCCACCACAGACACAGTGACACAGCCACCACAGACACAGTGACACAGCCACCACAGACAAGTGACACAGCCAGCACAGACACAGTGACACAGCCAGCACAGACACAGTGACACAGCCACCACAGACACAGTGACACAGCCAGCACAGACACAGTGACACAGCCAGACACAGTGACACAGCCAGCACAGACACAGTGACACAGCCAGCACAGACACAGTGACACAGCCAGCACAGACAAGTGACACAGCCAGCACAGACACAGTGACACAGCCACCACAGACACAGTGACACAGCCACCACAGACAAGTGACACAGCCAGCACAGACAAGTGACACAGCCACCACAGACACAGTGACACAGCCAGCACAGACACAGTGACACAGCCACCACAGACACAGTGACACAGCCAGCACAGACACAGTGACACAGCCACCACAGACACAGTGACACAGCCAGCACAGACACAGTGACACAGCCAGCACAGACAAGTGACACAGCCACCACAGACACAGTGACACAGCCACCACAGACAAGTGACACAGCCACCACAGACACAGTGACACAGCCACCACAGACACAGTGACACAGCCACCACAGACAGTGACACAGCCACCACAGACACAGTGACACAGCCACCACAGACACAGTGACACAGCCACCACAGACACAGTGACACAGCCACCACAGACAAGTGACACGGCCACCACGGCCACCACGGCCACCACGGCCCCAGGGCCGGGCCAGCACCCACCAGCGGGCGCGGAAGACGCCGAAGAAGGCGGTGTCCTGCCAGCGGGCGCCGGGCAGGGTGAACACGGCCTGCAGGCGGTTGAAGTGCAGCTGCTGCTCCGGCGCCGAGCACACCAACCGCGCCTTCAGGAACGACGTCCACTTCTTCTGCAGCGTCCGCGCGCCGCCCACGTCACCCTGAGGGGACAGCGACGGCGTGGGGACGGGGACAGGGACAGGTGGGGACAGGGACAGGGACAGGTGGGGACAGGGACAGGGAGAGTGTGGGGATTGGGACGGGGACAGAGTGGGGACAGGGACACCGTGGGGATGGGGACAGTGTGGGGACAGCGACAGCGTGGGGACAGCGACAGCGTGGGGACAGGGACAGCGTGGGGACAGCATGGGGACAGGGACACCGTGGGGACAGGGAGAGCGTGGGGACAAGGACACTGTGGGGAAGGGACAGGGACAGGGACACCACTTCACACCGGGACAGGGACAGTGTGGGGACAGGGACACCGTGGGGACAGGGACACCATGGGGACCGGGACAGGGACAGCATGGGGACATGGACAGGGCTATCATGGGGGCTGGGACAAAGCCACCAAAGTGACCATGGGCACCAGGACAGGGCCACCAAGGGCACCAGGACAAGGCCACCATGGGCACCAGGACAAGGCCACCAAGGGCACCAGGACAGGGCCACCATGGTGACCATGGTCACCAGGACAGGGCCACCAAGGGCACCAGGACAGGGCCACCATGGGCACCAGGACAGGGCCACCAAGGACACCAGGACAGGGACACCATGGTCACCAGGACAGGGCCACCATGGTCACCAGGACAGGGCCACCAAGGGCACCAGGACAGGGCCACCATGGGCACCAGGACAGGGCCACCATGGTCACCAGGACAGGGCCACCATGGTCACCAGGACAGGGCCACCAAGGGCACCAGGACAGGGCCACCAAGGGCACCAGGACAAGGCCACCATGGGCACCAGGACAGGGCCACCATGGTCACCAGGACAGGGCCACCAAGGGCACCAGGACAGGGCCACCAAGGGCACCAGGACAAGGCCACCAACGGCACCAGGACAGGGCCACCATGGGCACCAGGACAAGGCCACCAAGGGCACCAGGACAGGGCCACCAAGGGCACCAGGACAGGGCCACCATGGTCACCAGGACAGGGCCACCAAGGGCACCAGGACAGGGCCACCATGGTCACCAGGACAGGGCCACCATGGGCACCAGGACAAGGCCACCAAGGGCACCAGGACAAGGCCACCATGGGCACCAGGACAGGGCCACCATGGTCACCAGGACAGGGCCACCATGGTCACCAGGACAAGGCCACCATGGTCACCAGGACAAGGCCACCATGGGCACCAGGACAGGGCCACCAAGGGCACCAGGACAGGGCCACCAAGGGCACCAGGACAAGGCCACCATGGTCACCAGGACAGGGCCACCATGGTCACCAGGACAGGGCCACCAAGGGCACCAGGACAGGGCCACCATGGTGACCATGGTCACCAGGACAGGGCCACCAAGGGCACCAGGACAGGGCCACCATGGTCACCAGGACAAGGCCACCATGGGCACCAGGACAGGGCCACCATGGGCACCAGGACAAGGCCACCATGGTCACCAGGACAGGGCCACCAAGGGCACCAGGACAAGGCCACCATGGGCACCAGGACAAGGCCACCATGGTCACCAGGACAAGGCCACCATGGTCACCAGGACAGGGCCACCAAGGGCACCAGGACAAGGCCACCATGGTCACCAGGACAAGGCCACCATGGTCACCAGGACAGGGCCACCAAGGGCACCAGGACAGGGCCACCAAGGACACCAGGACAGGGCCACCAAGGGCACCAGGACAGGGCCACCAAGGACACCAGGACAGGGCCACCAAGGGCACCAGGACAGGGCCACCATGGTCACCAGGATAAGGCCACCATGGTCACCAGGACAGGGCCACCAAGGGCACCAGGACAGGGCCACCATGGTCACACCCTAACGTATTACAGTCTAACAATAACATAACAATTTTAAAAACCTAAAAAACCCCACAATAAATATAAAATGAGTTTTGTATCATTACGTATCGCCTGTGAGAAACGCGATGATAATTAATTAATGACGGCGATAATTATAAATATAATTAGAGAATTAGTAAAAACGCCTTGGTTTCATGATGATCGTTTTATGTCACGTGCGAAAGAATTAATGATTACCATGAAAAATGGAGTAATTATTAATGGAATGTAATAATGGAATGATTAACCCAAATGCATTAATTTCACAGTGATAATAATGGAAATATTAGTACAAACTCATTAGTTTGATGATGATAACAATGGAAATATTAGTAGGAATAGATTAGTTTAGTGATGATTATAAATATAATAATAATGGAAATATTAATAGAAGCCCATTAATTTAATAATGATAGCAATAATGAAAATATTAGTAAAAACATCTTAATTTCATGATAATAATAATGGCAATATTAATAGAATTCAATTAATTTCATTATAATAATAATGACAATATTAATAGAATTCAATTAATTTCATGATAATATGAACCCAAACCTAAACCCAAACCCAAACCCAAACCCAAACCCAAACTGAAACCCAAACCCAAACTGAAACCCAAACCCAAACCCAAACCCGAACCCAAACCTGAACCCAAACCCGAACCCGAACCCGAACCCAAACCCAAACCCAAACCCAAACCCGAACCTAAACCCAAACCCAAACTGAAACCTAAACCCAAACCCAAACCCAAACCTAAACCCAAACCCAAACTGAAACCCAAACCCAAACCCAAACCCAAACCCAAACCCAAACCCAAACCTAAACCCAAACCCGAACCCAAACCCAAACTGAAACCCAAACCCAAACCCAAACCCAAACCCAAACCCAAACCCAAACCTAAACCCAAACCCAAACTGAAACCCAAACCCAAACCCAAACCCAAACCCAAACCCAAACCCAAACCTAAACCCAAACCCAAACCCAAACCCAAACCCAAACCCAAACCTAAACCCAAACCCAAACCCAAACCCAAACCTAAACCCAAACCTAAACCCAAACCCAAACCCAAACCCAAACCTGAACCCAAACCCAAACCCAAACCTAAACCCAAACCCAAACCCAAACCCAAACCCAAACCCAAACTGAAACCCAAACTGAAACCCAAACCCAAACCTAAACCCAAACCCAAACCCAAACCCAAACCCAAACCCAAACCCAAACCTAAACCTAAACCCAAACCCAAACCTAAACCCAAACCCAAACCTAAACCCAAACCCAAACCCAAACCTAAACCCAAACCCAAACCTAAACCCAAACCCAAACCTAAACCCAAACCCAAACCCAAACCCAAACCCAAACCCAAACCCAAACCTAAACCCAAACCCAAACCCAAACTGAAACCCAAACCCAAACTGAAACCCAAACCCAAACCCAAACCCAAACCCAAACCCAAACCCAAACTGAAACCCAAACTGAAACCCAAACCCAAACCCAAACCCAAACCCAAACCCAAACCCAAACCCAAACCTAAACCCAAACCCAAACCCAAACCCAAACCCAAACCCAAACCTAAACCCAAACCCAAAGCTAAACCTAAACCCAAACCCAAACCCAAACCCAAACCTAAACCCAAACCCAAACCCAAACCTAAACCTAAACCCAAACCCAAACCCAAACTGAAACCCAAACCCAAACCCAAACCTAAACCCAAACCCAAACCCAAACCCAAACCCAAGCCAGCCTCGTGTCCCCAGGCTGTCCCAGCTGTCCCCAGGTGTGTCCCCAGCTGTCCCCAGGTGTATCTCGGGTATCCCCAGCTGTCCCCAGGTGTATCTCAGGTATCCCCAGCTGTCCCCAGGCTGTCCCCAGGTGTCCCCCCCGCTGTCCCCAGCTGTCCCCAGTTGTCCTCAGATATCCCCAGGCTGTCCCCAGCTGTCCCCAGGTGTGTCCCCAGCTGTCCCCAGGTGTATCTCAGGTATCCCCAGCTGTCCCCCGCTATCCCCAGCTGTCCCCAGGTGTGTCCCCAGCTGTCCCCAGGTGTATCTCAGGTGTATCTCAGCTGTCCCCATCTGTCCCCGTACCTTGCAGACCCGCGCCACGCGTGCCACCACCTGCTCGGCGTAGCAGTCGTACTCGACGGCGCGCTCGCTGAAGAAGAAGTACACCTTGTCGTCGTCGCCGCTGCCGCTGCCCGCGCTCTCCGGCACGAAGGCGGACGCCACGAAGTGGGGCTCTGCGGAGGCACGGTGTCACCGGTGTCCCCCGGGTCCCCTCCCCGCGCCCCCGCCGCGCCCCACCGTTCAGCCAGGAGGTCAGGTACTCCGTCTTCATGGAGTAGTGCGGGCCCAGGTTGCGCAGGATGACGGGCTCCGTGCCCAGGAAGTTGTTGAAGGTGGCGGAGTAGAGCTCCCCGTCTGTGAGGGAGGGGTTTTAGGGGGGGTGGCGGGTGCTGGGGACACCCCCTGGGTCCCCAGAGGTGTCACCTACCCACGATGAGGCCGGTGTGGCCCTTGGTGGGGTCGTAGGGACATTTGCCTTTGCCGTCCTCGAACGCCACCGGGTCCAGGGTGAAGCCGGAGAGCTCCTGGGGGGCACGGGGAGGGTGGGGGGTCCTAAGTCAGGTTCCCCCCTGCCAGACAGGCCCCAGGCACAGGGACACCCCCTGAGTGACCCTCCTGGGGACAGGGACAGCCCTCGAGGAGACAGGGACAGCCCTGGATGACACATCCTGGGGACAGGGACATCCCTGGACCACCCTGGGGACAGGGACATCCCTGGATGAGCCATCCTGGGGACAGGGACATCCCTGGATGACACATCCTGGGGACAGGGACATCCCTAGATGATCCATCCTGGGGACAGGGACACCCCTGGATGACACATCCTGGGGACAGGGACATCCCTAGATGATCCATCCTGGGGACAGGGACATCCCTGGACCACCCTGGGGACAGGGACAGCCCTGGATGACACATCCTGGGGACAGGGACATCCTTGGATCACCCTGGGGACAGGGACATCCCTGGATGAGCCATCCTGGGGACAGGGACACCCCTGGAGGACCCATCCTGGGGACAGGGACATCCCTGGATGAGCCATCCTGGGGACAGGGACCCCTCCAAAATGACCCATTCTGGGGACAGGGACACCCCTGGACGACTCTGGGGACAGGGACAGCCCTGGATGAGCCATCCTGGGGACAGGGACAGCCCTAGATGACACATTCTGGGGACGGGGACACCCCTGGACGACTCTGGGGACAGGGACACCCCTGGAGGACCCATCCTGGGGACAGGGACATCCTTGGATCACCCAGGGGACAGGGACACCCCTGGATGATCCCTTATGGGGACAGGGACACCCCTGGAGGACCCATCCTGGGGACAGGGACATCCCTGGATCACCCTGGGGACGGGGACACCCCTGGATGATCCCTTATGGGGACAGGGACATCTCTGGATGATCCATCCTGGGGACAGGGACACCCCTGGACCACCCTGAGGACGGGGACACCCCTGGATGACCCAACCTGGGGACAGGGACACCCCTGGACCACCCTGAGGACGGGGACACCCCTGGATGACCCAACCTGGGGACAGGGACACCCCTGAATGACCCTGGGGACAGGAACACCCCTGGGCCACCCTGGGGACAGGAACCCCTCCAAAATGACCCACCTGGGACACCCCAAGTGCACAGCAGACACCCCCAGCCCTCCCTCACGCGCACAAACCCCACCCCACGCGTACAGGGACGCCCCTAAATGCCACCCCTGGGGACGAGGCCACCCTGCAGGGGGGCACTGGGGTCCCCCCGGGCTTTGGGGACCCCCACTCACGATGTAGGTGCACTTGGGCTGGAAGGCGTAGGTGCCGCAGGCGTACAGGTGAGAGCTGTTGTAGCTCTGCAGGAAGCGCACGTAGTTGAAACAGTCGGTCTGGGAGGGGACACAGGGGACATTAATGGCACAGCACAGGGCATGGGGACACGGCGTGGGGACACTGGCATGGGACAGGGGACACGGCGTGGGGACACTGGCATGGGACAGGGGACATGGCATGGGGACACTGGCATGGGACAGGGGACATGGCATGGGACACAGGCATGGGACAGGGGACACTGGCATGGGGACACTGGCATGGGACAGGGGACACGGCGTGGGGACACTGGCATGGGACAGGGGACATGGCATGGGGACACTGGCATGGGACAGGGGACACGGCGTGGGGACACTGGCATGGGACAGGGGACACTGGCATGGGGACAGTGGCATGGGACAGGGGACATGGCATGGTGGGGACAGTGGCATGGGACAGGGGACACGGCATGGGGACACTGGCATGGGACAGGGATAGGGGACAGGGGACACTGCCACCACAAGGTGACAGGGGGCATGGCATGGGGTCACTGGCATGGGACAGGGGACACAGCGTGGGGACACTGGCACGGGACAAGGGACACGGCATGGGGACACTGGCATGGGACAGGGGACACTGGCATGGGACAGGGGACACTGGCATGGGGACACAGGCATGGGACAGGGGACATGGCATGGGGACACAGGCATGGGACAGGGGACACTGGCATGGGACAGGGGACACTGGCATGGGACAGGGGACATGGCATGGGGACACAGGCATGGGACAGGGGACACTGGCATGGGGACACAGGCATGGGATAGGGGACACTGCCATCACATGGGGACAGGGAAACACAGCACAGAGACACAGGGTGACAGCACAGGGACAGGGACACGAGCTGGAATGGCATGGGGACACAGGGTGACAGCACGGGGACACAGGGACAGGGACACTGGGGCTGGAATGGCACAGGGACACAGGGACAGGGACACTGGGGCTGGAATGGCACAGGGACACAGGGACAGGGACACTGGGGCTGGAATGGCACAGGGACACAGGGACAGGGACACTGGGGCTGGAATGGCACAGGGACACAGGGACAGGGACACTGGGGCTGGGATGGCACAGAGACACAGGGTGACAGCATGGGGACACAGGGTGACAGCACAGGGACACCAGGGACACAGGGACAGGGACTCCGGGACTGGAATGGCACAGAGACACAGGGTGACAGCATGGGGACACAGGGTGACAGCACAGGGACACAGGGACAGGGACTCCGGGGATGGAATGGCACAGGGACACAGGGTGACAGCACGGGGACACAGGGACAGGGAATGGCACAGAGACACAGGGTGACAGCACGGGGACACAGGGACAGGGAATGGCACAGAGACACAGGGTGACAGCATGGGGACACAGGGTGACAGCACAGGGACACCAGGGACACAGGGACAGGGACTCCGGGGCTGGAATGGCACAGAGACACAGGGTGACAGCACGGGGACACAGGGACAGGGAATGGCACAGAGACACAGGGTGACAGCACGGGGACACAGGGTGACAGGGACACTGGGGCTGGAATGACACAGAGACACAGGGTGACAGCATGGGGACAGGGACACCGGGCCACTGGGTGGCCCAGCACCCAGCACCCACCTGGTTGTTCTTGCCCTTCTGCACGCACTCCGCTTTCTTCTCCACGGGCGCCTGCCAGGAGATCTGGGGGTGGCAGAGGGGTCAGGGGCTGGGGGGTCGCCCCCCACCCCAAACCCCCACCCGTTTTTGGGGTGTCCCGGGGCCTCACCGCCGCCTTGAGCTCCACGGTGCCGGTGGCCAGGGCGAACACGGCCTCGCGGGCGCCCACGTAGAGCAGCGCCTCGGCCTCGTCCAGCGTCAGCGTCACGTAGTGAGACACCCCGCCCTGGGAGAAGCGCTTGGCAGTGTCCCGCAGCTCTGTGGGGACAGGGACACCGGGCTGGGACCTCCCCTCAGCTCTGTGGGGACACTGGGACACCCCTGCAGCTCTGTGGGGACAGGGACACCGGGCTGGGACCTCCCCTCAGCTCTGTGGGGACACTGGGACACCCCTGCAGTTCTGTGGGGACAGGGACACCGGGGCAGGGACCTCCCCTCAGCTCTGTGGGGACACTGGGACACCCCTGCAGCTCTGTGGGGACAGGGACACCGGGGCAGGGACCCCACAGCTCTGTGGGGACACCGGGCTGGGACCTCCCCACAGCTCTGTGGGGACAGTGGGACCCCCCTGCAGCTCTGTGGGGACAGGGACACCGGGGCAGGGACCCCACAGCTCTGTGGGGACAGGGACACCGGGCTGGGACCCCCCTGCAGCTCTGTGGGGACAGGGACGCTGGGCTGGGACCCCCGAGCACCCCCGCCCCCGCCGGACCCCCCCGGAGGCCCCCGGCCCCGTGGCACACAAAGGTCCCTTTGTCACCGGCGGTGCCGGGTGAACACAGTGGCCTTTGCAGGGACCCCGCGCCCCCCCCCGCGCCCCCCGGCCACCCCCGGGCCCCGCAGAAAGGAACCATTGACGGGACAGAGCCAGGGCCCCGGGCGGGGACAGGGACACGGGGCTGGCACGGCACGGGGGCGGCACGGGGACAGTGGCACGGCCGAGGGTGGGGGACAAGGGACACTGCACAGGGACAGTGGCACGGCTGAGGGTGGGGGACAGGGCGTGGGGACAAGGGACACTGCACGGGGACAGTGGAACGGCTGAGGGTGGGGGACAAGGGACACTGCACAGGGACAGTGGCACTGCTGAGGGTGGGGGACAAGGGACACTGCTGAGGTGGGGGACAGGGCGTGGGGACAAGGGACACTGCACAGGGACAGTGGAATAGCAGAGGGCATGGGGACAGGGCATGGGGACAAGGGACACTGCACAGGGACAGTGGCACTGCTGAGGGTGGGGGACAAGGGACACTGCACAGGGACAGTGGAATAGCAGATGGCATGGGGACAGGGGACACTGGCACGCGACAGGGGAATGTGACACAGCACAGGGACACGGCATGGCACAGGGACAGGGCCACTGGAGCTGGCACAGCATGGGGACACAGGGTGACAGCACAGGGCAGGGACACAGGCTGCTGGCACAGGACAGGGACAGAATCTCGGGGTGCTGGCAGGGCAGGGGGATGTGGCAGAGGGATGGCACAGCAAAGGGACGGGGACAGGATGATGGCAGGGTGTGGGGACAGGAAACGGCCGAGGGATGGGACAAGGGACACGGCAGACGGATGGGACAGGGTGGTGGCAGGGCGTGGGCACAGGGGATGTGGAGGAGGGATAGGACAAAGGACCTGGCACAGGGATGGGGACAGGGGACAGGGCTGGGACAGGGGACACGGCACAGGGCTGGGACAGGGGACATGGCACAGGGATGGGACAAGGGACACGGCACAGGGCTGGGACAGGGGACATGGCACAGGGATGGGACAAGGGACACGGCACAGGGGACACGGCACAGGGGACACAGCACAGGGATGGGGACAAGGGACACAGCACAGGGGACACGGCACAGGGGACACAGCACAGGGATGGGGACAAGGGACACAGCACAGGGATGGGACAGGGGACACGGCACAGGGATGGGGACAAGGGACACGGCACAGGGATGGCACAGGGTACACGGCACAGGGATGGGGACAAGGGACACAGCACAGGGATGGCACAGGGTACACGGCACAGGGATGGGACAAGGGACACAGCACAGGGATGGGACAGGGTACACGGCACAGGGATGGGGACAAGGGACACGGCACAGGGCAGTGGCCCCCAGGCACCAGCACAGGGCTGGGCACACAGAGCACCATCCCTGCACATCCCCCATGTGTCCCCACAGACCCCAGTCTTGGGGACACCCACCCCACAGCGCCGACATACACAGTCGGGGGGACAACAGCCACCACCACCGTGTCACCCCACCGTGACAAGGGACACAACCAACCCCCCCGAACCCCGCTGCGGTACTCACCGGCGTAGGGGACAGTCCTCCTGGGCACAGCACTCCACGACACCCCCGGGGTGGCAGCGGCGCTGGTGGCAGCGGTGACGAGGGCCAGCAGCGCGGCGAGGGCCATGGCGCCGGCCCGGGGGGGACAGCGCGGGGTCCCTGCGGGGTGACACGGCCACACCGTGGCCCGGTCAGCTCCGCGGGGCAGCGGCGGCGTCACGCGGGCGGCGAGGGGGCAAGGCGGCATTGAGGCAGGGCTGGCACGAGTTTGGGGGCGCCCCGAAGCCTCGGGGGCACCCCGAGCCTGCTCCCCCTCCCCTCCCCTCCCCAAGGTCCCTCCGGAGCAGGAAACGGGACCCGGCCGTTTCCAACCTCCCCCTCCCCACCGCGTCCTGCCCGGGATGCCCCGGGGGTGCCCCCGCCGTGCTCCTCCCGCCCCCGGTGCCCCGGGCCGGGCAGGATGCGGCTGGGAATTGTTCTGCCCTGCCCGGAGGGAAGCAGGAAGTTGGGGGGGCTCGGGGGGGCCCCCAGTGACGGCTCGGGAAGGATTTCCGGGAGGGTGGGGGGCCGGGAATGGCTGTGGGAATGGGGGACACCCCAGCCGGGCTTCCTGGGGCGGGGGGGGTGAGGGTGGCACGGGCACATCTGGGGTGTCAGGGGAACATCTGGGGTGCCACGGGCACATCTGGGGTGTGATGGGCACATCTGGGGTGCCAGGGGAACATCTGGGGTGTGATGGGCACAGCTGGGGTGTCAGAGGAACATCTGGGGTACCACGGGAACATCTGGGGCGCCAAGGGCACAGCTGGGGTGCCACGGGAACATCTGGGGTGCCACGGGAACATCTGGGGTGCCACGGACACAGCTGGGGTACCACGGAACATCTGGGGTACCACGGGAACATCTGGGGTGCCACGGAAACATCTGGGGTACCATGGGAACATCTGGGGTGCCAGGGGAAAAAAGGGGGTGCCACGAGCACAGCACAGGGTGCCGGGGACACCGCTGAGGTGTCACAGGGAGAGTCGGGGTGCCACAGGCAAAGACGGGGTGTCACGGTCACGGCCGGGGTGCCACGGGCACAGCCGGGGGGGGCACAGCAGGTAAATCTGGGGTGCCACAGGTAAATCTGGGGTGCCACAGATAAACCTGGGGTGCCCTGGGCACAGGCAGGGTGCCACAGCCATGGCCAAGCTGCCGTGGGCACGGCTGGGGTTCAACAGGCACAGCCGGGGTGCAACAGGCACGGCGACAGGGACAAAAGCACAGCGAGGGTGCCACAGGCCACGGCCGTGCCCGGGGTGTCCCGGGCACCATCGGGGTGCCCTGGGCAAAGCCGGGGTGCCCTGGGCACGGCCGGGGCCCCCCGAAGCGGGGACAGGCGCCCTCAGGCAGGCCGGTGCCCCCGCGGTCCCCAAGTTCAGCGCTGGACACCCGCGAGTGGCCTGAGGGGCCGGGGGTGCCACCCGGGGTCCCCACAACGGTGCCACCTCAGGGTCCCCACCACGCTGCCCGCCCTTCCCGGGGGTCCCCACACGCCCCCGCGCCCCCCCCCCGATCCCCGTACCGGGGGGGGGGGGGAGGGGTTCCCGGTGCACCGACGGATCCGAGCGGCCGTGAGGGGGATTCCGGCCCCCCCCATCCACGGGCGGGGGGGGGGGAGCCGGTGGCGATCCCCGGTACCGGCAGGAACAAAGCGCCTCCCCCTCCTCCTCCCGCCCCCGCGGCTCCGCCACAACAATACCGAGGGGGGGCGGGGCGGGGGGGGCCCGCACTCACCTCAGGGCGCGGCGGCGGCGGCGGCGGCGGCGGCGGCGGGGAGGGAGGCGGCCGTGGGGGGGGGGGGGGCGGGGGGGGGCCCGGGCGGGGCGGCGAGCGGCGGGAGGCGGCGGAGCGGGGCGGGAGCCCGGGCGGGGCGGCGGAGGGAGGCGGCGGGGCGGGGCGGGGGGCGCGGGGGGGGCCCGGCCGGGGCGCGGGGGGGGGGGGCGGCCGTGAGGGGCGGCGGCGGGAGCGCGCCGCGCGGCTCCGCGGGGCCCCGCCCCGCCCGTGACGTCACGGGCGCCCCTCAGGGGAGGGGGGCGCGGGTCGGGTCGGGTCGGGTCAGATCGGAACCGCTCGGGTCAGATCGGAACTGCTCTGATCGGATCGGGACAGATCGGAACCGCTCGGGTCAGATCGGAACTGCTCTGATCGGATCGGGACAGATCGGAACCGCTCGGCTCGGCTCGGGTCAGATCGGAACCGCTCGGCTCGGGTCAGACCCCGGTCCAGTCGCAGCCGTGTCCACTCGGCTCAGAACCAGTCGGGTCTAACTGGAACCAGTTGGCTCAACCAAGCTCAGCCCAGCTTGGCTCGGTTTGGGCCCGATCTAGAACCAGTTCAGCCCAGTTCAGCCCACTTCGGAGTGTCCTGGTTGGGCTCAGCCCAGTTCGGAGTGTTCTGGTTGGGCTCAGCCCAGTCCAGCCCAGTTTGGAGTGTCCTGGTTGGGCTCAGCCCAGTTCGAGTGTCCTGGTTGGGCTCAGCCCAGTTCGAGTGTCCTGGTTGGGCTCAGCCCAGTTCGGAGTGTCCTGGTTGGGCTCAGCCCAGTCCAGCCCAGTTTGGAGTGTCCTGGTTGGGCTCAGCCCAGTTCAGAGTGTTCTGGTTGGGCTCAGCCCGGTTCAGCCCAGTTCACCAGGCTCAGCTCAACCCAGTTTGGATCAGCCCAGTTCAGCCCAGTTCACCGGGCTCAGCTCAACCCAGTTGGGCTCAGCCCAGTTCAGCCCAGTTCACCGGGCTCAGCTCAACCCGGTTTGGCTCAGCTCAGCTCAGCTCGGTTTAACCCAGCTCAGCTCAGCCTGGTTTTACCCATCCCAGTTTGGCTCAGCTCAGCCCAGTTTGGCCAATCCCAGTTCAGCTTGTCTGGGATCCATTCCCGGGATACCTGTCCGGGATCCATTCCCGGGATACCTGTCCGGGATCCATTCCCGGGACCTGTCCGGGATCCATTCCCGGGATACCTGTCCGGGATCCGTTCCCGGGATACCTGTCCGGGATCCATTCCCAGGATTCCAAGAATCCTTCCCTGCCTGGGAATCCTGTCCAGGATCCCTGCCTGGAACATCTGACCAGGGGATCCTGTCTGGGAATCCTGTCCAGGAATCCTGTCCGGGAATCCTGTCTGGGAATCCTGTCTGGGAATCCTGTCCAGGAATCCTACTTGGGAATCCTGTCCGAGAATCCTGTCCGGGAATCCTGTCTGGGAATCCTGTCAGGGAATCCTGTCTGGGAATCCTGTCAGGGAATCCTGTCCGGGAATCCTGTCTGGGAATCCTGTCCGGGAATCCTGTCAGGGAATCCTGTCTGGGAATCCTGTCCGGGAATCCTACTTGGGAATCCTGTCTGGGAATCCTGTCCAGGAATCCTGTCTGGGAATCCTGTCCAGGAATTCTACCTGGGAATCCTGTCTGGTAATCCTGTTGGAATCCTACCTGGGAATCCCACCAGGAATCCTGTCTGGGTGCCCAGAGACCACCCAATGCCCAGGGACCCCCCGATGCCCAGGGTCCCCCCAAATACCCAAAGACCCCCCAATGCCCAGAGTCCTCCCAATGCCCAGAGACCCCTCAATTCCCAGGGTCCCCCCAATTCCCAGGGTCCCCCCAATTCCCAGGGTCCCCCCAATTCCCAGGGACCCCCGATGCTCATGGACCCCCCAATGCCCAAAGACCCCCCGATGCTCAAAGTCCCCCCAATGCCCAGAGCCCCCCCACTTCCCAGGGTCCCCCCGGTGCCCAGGGACCCCCCGATGCCCAGTGAGCACAATGTGGGGGTGACCAGAGCCCTTCTTGTGGCACCGGGAGCTCCCCGGGGACAGCTTGGGGGGGTCGCGACCCCTCTTTGGGCACCACGTGAGGCCTCACCGGAAAGGGGCGTGGTCAGAGGGGGCGTGGCTTACGCACAACCAATAGGAAGCTGCGGCTTTCGCGGTGACCCCGCCCACTGCCCCGCCCGGTCGCATTCGAACCCCCTCAGGCGCTCAAACGTCAATCAAAGCGTGGCGGGCTGGCGATCCGACCAATCACAGACAGCTCTCTGCGTGAGAGGCGGGATTTAGCGGGTATTAACCAATCAGAATGACGTATAGGCGGAGACTCGCTCTCGCGAGATCAGGCTCACTTTCGGCACGCGCCTGACCCGGAAGTTCTGCTGAGGGAGCTTCCGGTGCGGCTGAGGCGCGGCCTCCTCAGGCCCCGGTCCTGTTCCCGCTCCCGCTCCGGTTCCCGCTCCCGGCCCCGCTCCCGGTGCAGCCATGGCGGACGTGACCGCCCGCAGCCTGCAGTATGAGTACAAGGCGGTAAGTGCGTGCCCGGTGCCCTGAAACCCCTCCCGTTACCGCGAGCTCGGCGCGGTACCGTGGCCTTTGGGACCCATTTCGGGTCCCCCTCAGCCTCGTGCCGGGCCCCCCTCAGCCCCATTTGGGGACTCCCAGTCCTATTTCTGGCCACTTGAGCCCGTTTTTGGGGTACCCCGGCCCCGTTTTTGGGGTACCCCGGCCCCCCTTCAGCCTCATTTGGAGACCCCGGTCCCACTTTGGGACTCCTTGGACTTCTCCCAGTCCCATTTTGAGACCCCCTCATTCCCACTTTGGGACCCCCAGCCCCATTTTGTGACCCTAAATCCCATTTTGAGTTCCCCAAACCCCATTTTGAGTTCCCCAATCCCATTTTAAGCCCCCCAGACCCCATTTTAAGCCCCCCAAACTCCATTTTGTGACCCTCAAACCCCATTTTGAGCCCCCCAATCCCATTTTGCGACCCCAAACACCATTTTGTGACCCCAAATCCCATTTTGAGGCCCCTAAATCCGATTTTGAGCCCCCCAAACCGCATTTTGAGCCCCCAACCCCATTTTGAGCCCCCCAAACCCCATTTTACAACCCCCAAACCCCATTTTACAACCCCCAAATCCCATTTTAAGCCCCCCAAACCCCATTTTATCACCCCAAACCCCATTTTGAGCCCCCAATCCCATTTTACAACCCCCAAACCCCATTTTGAGCCCCCCAAACCCCAATTTACAAACCCCAAACCCCATTTTGCAACCCCCAAATCCCATTTTGTGACTCCAATCCCCATTTTGAGGCCCCCAAACCCCATTTTGAGCCCCCCAAACCCCATTTTGCAACCCCCAAATCCCATTTTGTGACCCCAATCCCATTCTGAGACCCCCAAGTCCCATTTTGAGCCCCACAAACCCCATTTCCCACCCCTCAAACCCCATTTTGAGCCCCCCAATCCCATTTTACAACCCCCAAACCCCATTTTACAACCTCCCAACCCCATTTTAAGCCCCCCAAACCCCATTTTAATCCCCCAAAACCCCATTTTATCACCCCAATCCCCATTTTAAGCCCCCAAAACCCCATTTTGAGCCCCCCCAAACCCCATTTCCCACCCCTCAAACCCCATTTTGAGCCCCCCAATCCCATTTTACAACCCCCAAACCCCATTTTACAACCTCCCAACCCCATTTTAAGCCCCCCAAACCCCATTTTAATCCCCAAAACCCCATTTTATCACCCCAATCCCCATTTTAAGCCCCCAAAACCCCATTTTGAGCCCCCCCAAACCCCATTTCCCACCCCTCAAACCCCATTTTGAGCCCCCAATCCCATTTGACACCCCCAAACCCCATTTTACAACCTCCCAACCCCATTTTAAGCCCCCCAAACCCCATTTTAATCCCCAAAACCCCATTTTATCACCCCAATCCCCATTTTAAGCCCCCAAAACCCCATTTTGAGCCCCCCCAAACCCCATTTCCCACCCCTCAAACCCCATTTTGAGCCCCCAATCCCATTTGACACCCCCCAAACCCCATTTTACAACCTCCCAACCCCATTTTAAGCCCCCCAAACCCCATTTTAATCCCCCAAAACCCCATTTTATCACCCCAATCCCCATTTTAAGCCCCCAAAACCCCATTTTGAGCCCCCCCAAACCCCATTTCGCACCCCTCAAACCCCATTCTTCCCCCCTTAACCTCCCCCCATCCCCACTCCACCCCCTCATCCCCATTTCCCCCTCTCTCCCTCTCACCCACATCCCATTTTTCCCGTTTTTTCCCCCCCAGAATTCCAACCTGGTGCTGCAAGCCGACCGCTCGCTGATCGACCGCACGCGCCGGGACGAGCCCACGGGCGAGGTTCTGTCCCTGGTGGGGAAACTCGAGGGGACCCGAATGGGGGACAAAGCCCAGAGGACCAAACCCCAAATGCAGGAGGAGAGAAGAGCCAAGTGAGTGGGAAAAATTGGGAATTTTCATCCCAGGAATAGCGGGATTAGGGCGGGGGGTTGGTTTGGGTTTGGGAAAGGTGGGAAAGGGGATTTTGCTGGAGTTTGGTTTTTCAAAACAGCTGGGTTTGGGTGCCCAGTTTCCCAGGGAAGTGGATTTTCTTGGAATCTGATTTCCCAGGAAGGTGGCTTTTCTTGGAGTTTGATTTCCCAGGAAAGTGGATTTTCTTGGAATCTGATTTCCCAGGAAGGTGGCTTTTATTGGAGTTTGATTTCCCAGGGAAGTGGATTTTCTGGGAATCTGATTTCCCAGGAAAGTGGATTTACCTGGAGTTTGATTTCCCAGGAAAGTGGATTTTCTTGGAGTTTGATTTCCCAGGAAAGTGGATTTTCTTGGAATCTGATTTCCCAGGAAGGTGGCTTTTCTGGGAATCTGATTTCCCAGGAAAGTGGATTTACCTGGAGTTTGATTTCCCAGGAAAGTGGATTTACCTGGAGTTTGATTTCCCAGGAAGGTGGCTTTTATTGGAGTTTGATTTCCCAGGGAAGTGGATTTTCTGGGAATCTGATTTCCCAGGAAAGTGGATTTACCTGGAGTTTGATTTCCCAGGAAGGTGACTTTTCTTGCAGTTTGATTTTCCAGGAAAGTGGATTTTCTTGGAATCTGATTTCCCAGGAAGGTGGCTTTTATTGGAGTTTGATTTCCCAGGAAAGTGGATTTACCTGGAGTTTGATTTCCCAGGAAAGTGGATTTTCTTGGAGTTTGATTTCCCAGGAAAGTGGATTTTCTGGGAATCTGATTTCCCAGGGAAGCGGCTTTTCTTGGAGTTTGATTTCCCAGGAAAGTGGATTTTCCTGCTGCTCAATTTCCCAGGAAAGCTGATTTTCCTGACTTCCAAAGAAAACTGCTTTTCCTGGCTCCTAATTCCCAAGAAAAGCTGCTTTTCCTGGTGTTTAATTCCTAAATAAAGCTGCTATTCTTGGCTCCTGATTTCTCTGCAAAGCTGTTATTCCAGGCACCAAAAATTCCAGAAAACCTGCTTTTCCTGCCTTCTAATTTCCCAGGAAATCTGCTTTTCCAGGTGCCAAATTTCCCAAAAAACCTGCTTTTCCTGGCTTTTAATTTCCCAAAAAACCTGCTTTTCCTGCCTTCTAATTTCCCAGGAAATCTGCTTTTCCAGGTGCCAAATTTCCCAGAAAACCTGCTTTTCCTGGCTTTTAATTTCCCAGAAAACCTGCTTTTCCTGGCTTTTAATTTCCCAGAAAACCTGCTTTTCCTGGCTTTTAATTTCCCAGAAAACCTGCTTTTCCTGGCTTTTAATTTCCCAGAAAACCTACTTTTCCTGGCACCAAATTACCCAAAAAACCTGTTTTTCCAGGTGCCAAATTTCCCAGGAAATCCACTTTTCCAGGTGCCAAATTTCCCAGGAAATCCACTTTTCCAGCTGCCCGATTTCCCAGGAATATTTTGCGTGTGAGGGATTTAAAATCCCTTAAAAAACCACCGAGCTCCCCAAGATTCCCAAAGATCCAGGAGCAGGGAATTCCACCCTCGTCCCATTCCCAAAAATCCCATTTCAATCTCCATTTCCCTGCCTTGACGCCATTCCCCGTTTCCCAAAATCCCAAAATCCAGATTCCATCCTGCCCTTGGGACATTCCCAAAGATCCAGGAGCAGGGAATTCCACCCTCATCCCATTCCCAAAAATCCCATTTCAATCTCCATTTCCCCGCCTTGACTCCATTCCCCGTTTCCCAAAATCCCAAAAATCCCTCTCCAGCTTTTTGGGAACCTCTGGAAAAGGATTCTCCGATCTCCTTGGAGCTTTCCCTTCTCCAACTCAAAACTTTGAGGAATATTTCGGGGTGAAAAACCCCAAATTCCCTCTTTACCTCGTGGGATAAACAGATTTGATTGGATTTGATTCCCGATTTTCCGGGTTTTTCCAGGAGGAGGAAGCGGGATGAGGACAGGCACGACATCAACAAGATGAAAGGTTACACCCTGCTGTCCGAGGGTATCGATGAGATGGTCGGGATCATCTACAAACCCAAGACCAAGGAAACTCGGGAAACCTACGAGGTTCTGCTCAGCTTCATCCAGGCGGCCCTGGGGGACCAGGTGAGCCCGGAATCGGCTCCGGAATCGGCTCCGGAATCGGCCCCGGAATCCGGGAATTCCGCTCTGGGATGGGGGAATCCAGCTCTGTTGTCTCCCGTTGGGTTGGTGCCGTGTGGGTGTTTAGTTTTGGGTTTTAGGGATTCTGGGACAGCTGCAGGTTTTTTGGGAATTTCTCACTCTCCTGGTCGGGAATTCCTTCCCAAAATTCCCATTAAACCAGCACATGGAATTCTGGATTGGTTTGGATTGGAAGGGACCTTGAAGCCCATCCAGTGCCATCTCCAGCTTAGCCTTGGGTACTTCCAGGGATCCAGGAGCAGCTTTTCTGGGAATTTCTGCGGCTTCTCTGGGAATTTCCCACTCTCCTGGTCGGGAATTCCTTCCCAAAATTCCCATTAAACCAGCACATGGAATTCTGGATTGGTTTGGGTTGGAAGGGACCTTGAAGTCCATCCAGTGCCATCTCCAGCTTAGCCTTGGGCACTTCCAGGGATTCTGGGATGGCTGCAGCTTTTCTGGGAATTCTCCACTCTCTTCTCCAGGAATTCCTTCCCAAAATTCCCATTAAACCAGCACATGGAATTCTGGATTGGTTTGGGTTGGAAGGGACCTTGAAGTCCATCCAGTGCCATCTCCAGCTTAGCCTTGGGCACTTCCAGGGATCCAGGAGCAGCTTTTCTGGGAATTTCTGCGGCTTCTCTGGGAATTTCCCACTCTCCTGAGCAGGAATTCCTTCCCAAAATTCCCTTAAAAACCCACACATGGAATTCTGGATTGGTTTGGGTTGGAAGGAACCTTGAAGCCCATCCAGTGCCATCTCCAGCCTGGCTTTGGGCACTTCCAGGGATCCAGGGCACGGGATATCCTGTGTGGGATGGAAATTCCCATTTTTCCGGTTATTCCCGTTTTTCCAGCCCCGGGATATCCTGTGCGGGATGGGAACTCCCAGAATTCCCGTTTTTCCCGTTATTCCCGTTTTTCCAGCCCCGGGATATCCTGTGCAGGATGGGAACTCCCAGAATTCCCATTTTTCCCGTTATTCCCATTTTTCCAGCCCCGGGATATCCTGTGCGGGATGGGAACTCCCAGAATTCCCGTTTTTCCCGTTATTCCCGTTTTTCCAGCCCCGGGATATCCTGTGTGGGATGGGAACTCCCCGTGCGTTATCCTGGGATATATCACGGGATGGGAACTCCCAGAATTCCCATTTTTCCGGTTATTCCCGTTTTTCCAGCCCCGGGATATCCTGTGCGGGATGGGAACTCCCAGAATTCCCGTTTTTCCGGTTATTCCCGTTTTTCCAGCCCCGGGATATCCTGTGCGGGATGGGAACTCCCAGAATTCCCATTTTTCCGGTTATTCCCGTTTCTCCAGCCCCGGGATATCCTGTGCGGGATGGGAACTCCCAGAATTCCCGTTTTTCCCGTTATTCCCGTTTCTCCAGCCCCGGGATATCCTGTGCGGGATGGGAACTCCCAGAATTCCCGTTTTTCCCGTTATTCCCGTTTTTCCAGCCCCGGGATATCCTGTGCGGGATGGGAACTCCCAGAAATTCCCGTTTTTTTTTCCCGTTATTCCCGTTTTTCCAGCCCCGGGATATCCTGTGCGGGATGGGAACTCCCAGAATTCCCGTTTTTCCGGTTATTCCCGTTTTTCCAGCCCCGGGATATCCTGTGCGGGATGGGAACTCCCAGAATTCCCATTTTTCCGGTTATTCCCGTTTCTCCAGCCCCGGGATATCCTGTGCGGGATGGGAACTCCCAGAATTCCCGTTTTTCCCGTTATTCCCGTTTTTCCAGCCCCAGGATATCCTGTGCGGGATGGGAACTCCCAGAATTCCCGTTTTTCCGCTTATTCCCGTTTTTCCAGCCCCGGGATATCCTGTGCGGGATGGGAACTCCCCGTGCGTTATCCTGGGATATATCACGGGATGGGAACTCCCAGAATTCCCATTTTTCCGGTTATTCCCATTTTTCCAGCCCCGGGATATCCTGTGCGGGATGGGAACTCCCAGAATTCCCGTTTTTCCCGTTATTCCCGTTTTTCCAGCCCCGGGATATCCTGTGCGGGATGGGAACTCCCAGAATTCCCGTTTTTCCCGTTATTCCCGTTTTTCCAGCCCCGGGATATCCTGTGCGGGATGGGAACTCCCCGTGCGTTATCCTGGGATATATCACGGGATGGGAACTCCCAGAATTCCCATTTTTCCGGTTATTCCCATTTTTCCAGCCCCGGGATATCCTGTGCGGGATGGGAACTCCCAGAATTCCCATTTTTCCGGTTATTCCCGTTTCTCCAGCCCCGGGATATCCTGTGCGGGATGGGAACTCCCAGAATTCCCGTTTTTCCCGTTATTCCCGTTTCTCCAGCCCCGGGATATCCTGTGCGGGATGGGAACTCCCAGAATTCCCGTTTTTCCCGTTATTCCCGTTTTTCCAGCCCCAGGATATCCTGTGCGGGATGGGAACTCCCAGAATTCCCGTTTTTCCGCTTATTCCCGTTTTTCCAGCCCCGGGATATCCTGTGCGGGATGGGAACTCCCAGAATTCCCGTTTTTCCCGTTATTCCCGTTTTTCCAGCCCCGGGATATCCTGTGCGGGATGGGAACTCCCCGTGCGTTATCCTGGGATATATCACGGGATGGGAACTCCCAGAATTCCCATTTTTCCGGTTATTCCCATTTTTCCAGCCCCGGGATATCCTGTGCGGGATGGGAACTCCCAGAATTCCCGTTTTTCCCGTTATTCCCGTTTTTCCAGCCCCGGGATATCCTGTGCGGGATGGGAACTCCCCGTGCGTTATCCTGGGATATATCACGGGATGGGAACTCCCAGAATTCCCATTTTTCCGGTTATTCCCGTTTTTCCAGCCCCGGGATATCCTGTGCGGGATGGGAACTCCCAGAATTCCCGTTTTTCCCGTTATTCCCGTTTTTCCAGCCCCGGGATATCCTGTGCGGGATGGGAACTCCCAGAATTCCCATTTTTCCCGTTATTCCCGTTTTTCCAGCCCCGGGATATCCTGTGCGGGATGGGAACTCCCAGAATTCCCGTTTTTCCCGTTATTCCCGTTTTTCCAGCCCCGGGATATCCTGTGCGGGATGGGAACTCCCAGAATTCCCGTTTTTCCCGTTATTCCCGTTTTTCCAGCCCCGGGATATCCTGTGCGGGATGGGAACTCCCAGAATTCCCGTTTTTCCGGTTATTCCCGTTTTTCCAGCCCCGGGATATCCTGTGCGGGATGGGAACTCCCAGAATTCCCATTTTTCCGGTTATTCCCGTTTTTCCAGCCCCGGGATATCCTGTGCGGGATGGGAACTCCCAGAATTCCCATTTTTCCAGCCCCGGGATATCCTGTGCGGGATGGGAACTCCCAGAATTCCCGTTTTTCTGGTTATTCCCGTTTTTCCAGCCCCGGGATATCCTGTGCGGGATGGGAACTCCCAGAATTCCCATTTTTCCCATTATTCCCGTTTTTCCAGCCCCGGGATATCCTGTGCGGGATGGGAACTCCCAGAATTCCCGTTTTTCCGGTTATTCCCGTTTTTCCAGCCCCGGGATATCCTGTGCGGGATGGGAACTCCCAGAATTCCCGTTTTTCCCGTTATTCCCGTTTTTCCAGCCCCGGGATATCCTGTGCGGGATGGGAACTCCCCGTGCGTTATCCTGGGATATATCACGGGATGGGAACTCCCAGAATTCCCATTTTTCCCGTTATTCCCATTTTTCCAGCCCCGGGATATCCTGTGCGGGATGGGAACTCCCAGAATTCCCATTTTTCCGCTTATTCCCGTTTTTCCAGCCCCGGGATATCCTGTGCGGGATGGGAACTCCCAGAATTCCCGTTTTTCCCGTTATTCCCGTTTTTCCAGCCCCGGGATATCCTGTGCGGGATGGGAACCCCCAGAATTCCCATTTTTCCCGTTATTCCCGTTTTTCCAGCCCCGGGATATCCTGTGCGGGATGGGAACTCCCCGTGCGTTATCCTGGGATATATCACGGGATGGGAACTCCCAGAATTCCCATTTTTCCCGTTATTCCCGTTTTTCCAGCCCCGGGATATCCTGTGCGGGATGGGAACTCCCCGTGCGTTATCCTGGGATATATCACGGGATGGGAACTCCCAGAATTCCCATTTTTCCCGTTATTCCCGTTTTTCCAGCCCCGGGATATCCTGTGCGGGATGGGAACTCCCAGAATTCCCATTTTTCCCATTATTCCCGTTTTTCCAGCCCCGGGATATCCTGTGCGGGATGGGAACTCCCCGTGCGTTATCCTGGGATATATCACGGGATGGGAACTCCCAGAATTCCCATTTTTCCCGTTATTCCCGTTTTTCCAGCCCCGGGATATCCTGTGCGGGATGGGAACTCCCAGAATTCCCATTTTTCCGCTTATTCCCGTTTTTCCAGCCCCGGGATATCCTGTGCGGGATGGGAACTCCCAGAATTCCCGTTTTTCCGGCTATTCCCGTTTTTCCAGCCCCGGGATATCCTGTGCGGGATGGGAACTCCCAGAATTCCCGTTTTTCCCGTTATTCCCGTTTTTCCAGCCCCGGGATATCCTGTGCGGGATGGGAACTCCCAGAATTCCCGTTTTTCCCGTTATTCCCGTTTTTCCAGCCCCGGGATATCCTGTGCGGGATGGGAACTCCCAGAATTCCCGTTTTTCCAGTTATTCCCGTTTTTCCAGCCCCGGGATATCCTGTGCGGGATGGGAACCCCCAGAATTCCCATTTTTCCCGTTATTCCCGTTTTTCCAGCCCCGGGATATCCTGTGCGGGATGGGAACTCCCAGAATTCCCGTTTTTCCAGTTATTCCCGTTTTTCCAGCCCCGGGATATCCTGTGCGGGATGGGAACCCCCAGAATTCCCATTTTTCCCGTTATTCCCGTTTTTCCAGCCCCGGGATATCCTGTGCGGGATGGGAATTCCCATTTTTCCCGTTATTCCCGTTTTTCCAGCCCCGGGATATCCTGTGCGGGATGGGAACTCCCAGAATTCCCGTTTTTCCCGTTATTCCCGTTTTTCCAGCCCCGGGATATCCTGTGCGGGATGGGAACTCCCAGAATTCCCGTTTTTCCCGTTATTCCCGTTTTTCCAGCCCCGGGATATCCTGTGCGGGGCGGCTGACGAGGTTCTGGCCGTGCTGAAGAACGAGAAGCTGCGGGACAAGGAGCGGCGCAAGGAGGTGGAGCTTCTGCTGGGCCCGGCCGACGACACGCGCTACCACGTGCTGGTCAACCTGGGCAAGAAAATCACCGACTACGGCGGGGACAAGGACATCCAGAACATGGGTAGGGAAAATTGGGAATTCTGGGGATTTTTTGGGAATTTTTTGGGAATTTTTTCGATTTTTTTTCGATTTTTTTCGATTTTTTTCGCAATTTTTTTGCAATTTTTTATCTATTTTTTGTGATATTTTTCTCATTTTTTGAGGGATTTTTTTCAGGCCTTTTTATGTTTTTAAAAAGTTTTTCCATTTGAAATTCATTTTTGTTTTATTTGGGAATTTTTTGGGGATTTTTTGGGAATTTTTGGGGATTTTTGAAGTTTTTGAGGATTTTTGGGGGTGGAGTTGTTCTGTGCCCGGCCGATGACACGCGCTACCACGTGCTGGTCAACCTGGGCAAGAAAATCACCGACTACGGCGGGGACAAGGACATCCAGAACATGGGTAGGGAAAATTGGGAATTCTGGGGATTTTTTGGGAATTTTTTGGGAATTTTTTCGATTTTTTTTCGATTTTTTTCGATTTTTTTTGCAATTTTTTTACAATATTTTAGCTATTTTTTGTGATATTTTTCTCATTTTTTGAGGGATTTTTTTCAGGTCTTTTTATGTTTTTAAAAAGTTTTTCCATTTGAAATTCATTTTTGTTTTATTTTGGGAATTTTTTGGGGATTTTTTGGGAATTTTTTGGGAATTTTTTCGATTTTTTTTGGATTTTTTTTGGACTTTTTTGGTATTTTTTCACAATTTTTTTGCAATTTTTTAGCTATTTTTTGTGATATTTTTCTCATTTTTTGAGGGATTTTTTTCAGGCCTTTTTATGTTTTTAAAAAGTTTAAACATCTAGAACATGGGTAGGGAAAACTGGAAATTCTGGGAATTTTTGGGGAATTTTTTGGGAATTTTTTGGGACTTTTTTTAGATTTTTTTCCGATTTTTTTTTTCAATGTTTTCCAATTTTTTGGGTGATTTTGCATTCCATGGAATTCCCGGTGAGTTCCGTGCCGAATCCCGGGAATTCCCGGAGAATTCCATGGAATTCCCAGTCAGTTCCGTGCCGAATCCCGGGAATTCCTGGAGAATTCCGTGGAAATCCTGGTGAGTTCCATGGAATTCCCGGTGAATCCCGGGAATTCCCGGTGAGTTCCATGGAATTCCCGGTGGGTTCCATGGAATTCCCGGTGAGTTCCGTGCCAAATCCTGGGAATTCCCGGTCAATTCCATGGAATTCCCGGTGAGTTCCGCCGAATCCTGGGAATTCCATGGAATTCCGTGCCAAATCCCGGGAATTCCTTGTGAATTCTGTGCTGAATCCCGGGAATTCCCTGTGCATTCCATGGAATTCCGGGTGAATTCCGTGCCAAATCCTGGGAATTCCCGGTGAGTTCCATGGAATTCCCGGTGAGTTCCGTGGAATTCCCGGAGAATTCCGTGGAATTCCCGGTGAGTTCCGTGGAATTCCCGGTGAGTTCCGTGCCGAATCCTGGGAATTCCCGGTGAGTTCCATGGAATTCCCGGTGAGTTCCGTGGAATTCCCGGTCAGTTCCATGGAATTCCCGGTGAATTCCATGGAATTCCTGATGAGTTCCATGGAATTCCCGGTGAGTTCCGTGCCGAATCCTGGGAATTCCCAGAGAATTCCATGGAATTCCCAGTCAGTTCTATGGAATTCCCGGTGAGTTCTGTGGAATTCCCGGTGAGTTCCATGGAATTCCCGGTGAGTTCCGTGGAATTCCCGGTGAGTTCCGTGCTGAATCCTGGGAATTCCCGGTCAGTTCCGTGGAATTCCCGGTCAGTTCCATGGAATTCCCGGTGAATTCCATGGAATTCCTGATGAGTTCCATGGAATTCCTGGTGAGTTCCGTGGAATTCCCGGTGAGTTCCGTGCCGAATCCTGGGAATTCCCAGTGAGTTCCGTGGAATTCCCGGTGAGTTCCGTGGAATTCCCAGTGATTTCCGTGGAATTCCCGGTGAGTTCCGTGGAATTCCCAGTGATTTCCGTGGAATTCCCGGTGAGTTCCGTGGAATTCCCAGTGATTTCCGTGGAATTCCCGGTGAGTTCCGTGGAATTCCCGGTCAGTTCCATGGAATTCCCGGTGAGTTCCGTGCCGAATCCTGGGAATTCCCGGTGAGTTCCATGGAATTCCCGGTCAGTTCCGTGGAATTCCCGGTCAGTTCCATGGAATTCCCGGTGAGTTCCGTGCCGAATCCCGCTGAATTCCCGGAGAATTCCGTGGAATTCCCGGTCAGTTCCATGGAATTCCCGGTGAGTTCCGTGGAATTCCCGGTGAGTTCCGTGCCGAATCCCGCTGAATTCCCGGAGAATTCCGTGGAATTCCCGCTGAATTCCCGGCCCTGTTCCCTACAGACGACAACATCGACGAGACCTACGGGGTGAACGTTCAGTTCGAGTCGGACGAGGAGGTGGGAACGGATCCGTGGTCCCGCTTTTCCCGGGAAAACGCCTCTTCCCGTTTTTCTCGTGGAATTCCGCGTCGCTCCTTCTGCTCCATCCCGTTTGCTTTATGGAATTGTTTTCATCCCGTTTTTCCTTTTTATCCCATTTTTTTATCCCATTTTTTCTTTTATCCCATTTTATTTTATCCCATTTTCCTTTATCCCATTTTTCCTTTTATCCCATTTTATTTTATCCCATTTTCCTTTATCCCATTTTTCCTTTTATCCCATTTTTCCTTTTATCCCATTTTTTTATCCCATTTTTTCCTTCTCCCATTTTCTTTTATCCCATTTTCCCCTTTCCTATTTTTCCTTTTATCCCATTTTTCCTTTTATCCCATTTTTCCTTTTATCCCATTTTTTTATCCCATTTTTTCTTTTATCCCATTTTCCCCTTTCCCACTTTCTTTTTATCCCATTTTCCCTTTATCCCACTTTACTTTTATCCCATTTTTGCTTTTATCCCATTTTCTTTTATCCCATTTTTCCTTCTATCTCATTTTCCCTTTTATCCCATTTTCCTTTTTCCCATTTTCCCTTTTATCCCATTTTTCCTTTCATCCCATTTTTTTTATCCCATATTCTTTATCCCATATTTTTTTATCCCATTTCCTTTTATCCCATTTTCCCTTTATCCCATTTTTCCTTTTATCCCATTTTTCCTTTTATCCCACTTTCCTTTTATCCCACTTTCCTTTTATCCCATTTTCCTTTATCCCATTTTTCCTTTTATCCCATTTTTTCTTTTATCCCATTTTCTTTTATCCCATTTTCCTCTTTCCCACTTTCCTTTTATCCCATTTTATTTTATCCCATTTTCCTTTATCCCATTTTTCCTTTTATCCCATTTTTTCCTTCTCCCATTTTCTTTTATCCCATTTTCCCCTTTCCCATTTTTCCTTTTATCCCATTTTCCCTTTATCCCATTTTTCCTTCCATCCCATTTTCTTTTATCCCATTTATTCTTTTATCCCATTTTATTTTATCCCATTTTTCCTTTCATCCCATTTTTTTTATCCCATATTCTTTATCCCATATTTTTTTATCCCATTTCCTTTTATCCCATTTCCTTTTATCCCATTTTCCCTTTATCCCATTTTTCCTTTTATCCCATTTTTCCTTTTATCCCATTTTTTTATCCCATTTTTTCTTTTATCCCATTTCCTTTTATCCTATTTTCCCTTTTCCCACTTTCCTTTTATCCCACTTTACTTTTATCCCATTTTCCCTTTTCCCATTTTTTCATTTATCCCATTTTTTAATCCCATTTTTCCTTTTACCCCATTTTATTTTACCCCATTTTTCCTTTTATCCCATTTTTTAATCCCATTTTTCCTTTTACCCCATTTTCTTTTATCCCATTTTTCCTTTTATCTCATTTTCCCTTTTCCCATTTTTCCTTTTATCCCATTTTTCCTTTCATCCCATTTTTTTATCCCATTTTTTCTTTCATCCCATTTTCCTTTTATCCCATTTTCCCTTTATCCCATTTTTTTATCCCATTTTTTCTTTTATCCCATTTTCTTTTATCCCATTTTCCCCTTTCCCACTTTCTTTTTATCCCATTTTCCCTTTATCCCATTTTTGCTTTTATCCCATTTTTCCTTCCATCCCATTTTCTTTTATCCCATTTTTTCTTTTATCCCATTTTTTTATCCCATTTTTCCTTTTGTCTCATTTTCCCTTTATCCCATTTTCCCTTTATCCCATTTTCCCTTTATCCCATTTTCCCTTTATCCCATTTTTCCTTTTATCCCATTTTTTCTTTTATTCCATTTTTTATCCCATTTTTTCTTTTATCCCATTTTTTTATTTTTATCCCATTTTTTCTTTTATCCCATTTCCTTTTATCCCATTTTCCCCTTTCCCACTTTCTTTTTATCCCATTTTCCTTTTATCCCATTTTTCCTTCCATCCCATTTTCTTTTATCCCATTTATTCTTTTATCCCATTTTATTTTATCCCATTTTTCCTTTCACCCCATTTTTTTTATCCCATTTTTTATCCCATTTTTTTTATCCCATTTTATTTTATCCCATTTTCCCCTTTCCCATTTTTCCTTTTATCCCATTTTTCCTTCCATCCCATTTTCTTTTATCCCATTTATTCTTTTATCCCATTTTCCCTTTTCCCATTTTTTCATTTATCCCATTTTTCCTTTTATCCCATTTTTTAATCCCATTTTTCCTTTTACCCCATTTTATTTTATCCCATTTTTCCTTTTATCTCATTTTCCCTTTTCCCATTTTTCCTTTTATCCCATTTTTCCTTTCATCCCATTTTTTTTTATCCCATATTCTTTATCCCATTTTCTTTTATCCCATTTTTTCCCCTTTCCCATTTTTCCTTTTATTCCATTTTTTTATCCCATTTTTTCTTTTATCCCATTTTCCCTTTTATCCCATTTTTTCTTTTATCCCATTTTCTTTTATCCCATTTTATTTTATCCCATTTTTCCTTTTATCCCATTTTTTTATCCCATTTTTTCTTTTATCCCATTTTCTTTTATCCCATTTTTCTTTTTATCCCTTTTTTCCTTTTACCCCTTTTTGAGGGAAAAGAGGGATCAAAAATGGATTTTTGAGGGAAAAGAGGGATCAAAAAGGGATTTTTGAGGGAAAAGGGGGGTAAAAATGGGATTTTTGATGGAAAAGAGGGGGAAAAAATGGAGATTTTTGAGGGAAAAAGGGATCAAAAATGGATTTTTGAGGGAAAAGAGAGGTAAAAATAGAAAAAAAGAGAGCTAAAAATAGAAATTTTGAGGGAAAAGAGGGAACAAAAATGGATTTTTGAGGGAAAAGAGGGGTAAAAATGGGAGTTTTGAGGGAAAAAAGGGATCAAAAATGGATTTTTGAGGGAAAAGAGGGGTAAAAATGGGGATTTTTGAGGGAAAAGAGGGATCAAAAACGGATTTTTGAGGGAAAAGAGGGGTGAAAAAGGGGATTTTTGAGGGAAAAAAGGGATTTTGAGGGGAAAAAAGGGATCAAAAATGGATTTTTGAGGGAAAAGAGAGGTAAAAATAGAATTTTTGAGGTAAAAAAGGGATCAAAAATGGATTTTTGAGGTAAAAAAGGGATCAAAAAGGGATTTTTGAGGGAAAAGAGAGGTAAAAATGGGATTTTTGAGGTAAAAGAGGGATCAAAAATGGATTTTTGAGGGAAAAGAGAGGTAAAAATGGGATTTTTGAGGTAAACAAGGGATCAAAAATGGTTTTTTGAGGTAAAAAAGGGATCAAAAATGGACTTTTGAGGGAAAAGAGAGGTAAAAATGGGATTTTTGATGGAAAAGAGGGCTGAAAATTGGATTTCTGAGGGAAAAGGGGGAAAAAATGGAGATTGAGCGAAAAAAGGGATCAAAAATGGATTTTTGAGGGAAAAGAGAGGTAAAAATAGGATTTTTGAGGTAAAAGAGGGATCAAAAATGGATTTTTGAGGGAAAAAAAGGGATCAAAAAGGGATTTTTGAGGGAAAAAAAAATGGGATTTTTGAGGGAAAAGAGGGATCAAAAAGGGATTTTTGAGGGAAAAAAGGGATCAAAAAGGGATTTTTGAGGGAAAAGGGGGGTAAAAATGGGATTTTTGATGGAAAAGAGGGCTGAAAATGGGATTTTTGAGGGAAAAGAGGGGGAAAAAATGGAGATTTTTGAGGGAAAAAGGGATCAAAAATGGATTTTTGAGGGAAAAGAGAGATAAAAATAGAAAAAAAGAGATAAAAATAGAAATTTTGAGGGAAAAGAGGGATCAAAAATGGATTTTTGAGGGAAAAGAGGGTAAAAATGGGGATTTTTGAGGGAAAAGAGGGATCAAAAATGGATTTTTGAGGGAAAAGAGGGGTGAAAAGGGGATTTTTGATGGAAAAAATGGAGATTTTTGAGGGGAAAAAAGGGATCAAAAATGGATTTTTGAGGGAAAAAAGAGGTAAAAATGGGATTTTTGAGGTAAAAAAGGGAAGAAAAAGGGATTTTTGAGGAAAAAAAGGGATGAAAAAGGGATTTTTGAGGGAAAAGGGGGGTAAAAATGGGATTTTTGATGGAAAAGAGGGCTGAAAATGGGATTTTTGAGGGAAAAGAAGGGGAAAAAATGGAGATTGAGCGAAAAAAGGGATCAAAAATGGATTTTTGAGGGAAACGAGAGGTAAAAATAGAAAAAAAGAGAGCTAAAAATAGAAATTTTGAGGGAAAAGAGGGATCAAAAATGGATTTTTGAGGTAAAAAAGGGATCAAAAAGGGATTTTTGAGGTAAAAAAGGGATCAAAAAGGGATTTTTGAGGGAAAAGGGGGGTAAAAATGGGATTTTTGATGGAAAAGAGGGCTGAAAATTGGATTTTTGAGGGAAAAGAAGGGGAAAAAATGGAGATTGAGCGAAAAAAGGGATCAAAAATGGATTTTTGAGGGAAAAGAGCTAAAAATA
This sequence comes from Pseudopodoces humilis, assembly GCF_049639895.1. Classification (NCBI taxonomy): domain Eukaryota; kingdom Metazoa; phylum Chordata; class Aves; order Passeriformes; family Paridae; genus Pseudopodoces; species Pseudopodoces humilis. The sequence continues at coordinate 4,768,958 of NC_142229.1, forward strand.
GAAAAAAAGAGAGCTAAAAATAGAAATTTTGAGGGAAAAGAGGGATCAAAAATGGATTTTTGAGGGAAAAGAGGTAAAAATGGGATTTTTGAGGGAAAAGAGGGGTAAAAATGGGAGTTTTGAGGGAAAAAAGGGATCAAAAAGGGATTTTTGAGGGAAAAGAGGTAAAAATGGGGATTTTTGAGGGAAAAGAGGGGTGGAAAGGGGATTTTTGAGGGGAAAAAGGGATTTTTGAGGGGAAAAAAGGGATTAAAAACGGATTTTTGAGGTAAAAGAGGGATCAAAAAGGGATTTTTTGTGGGAAAAGAGGGGTGAAAATGATGATTTTTGAGGGAAAAAAGGGGTCAAAAAGGGATTTTTGCAGGAAAAGAGAGGTAAAAATAGGATTTTTGAGAGAAAAAAGGGATCAAAAAGGAATTATTTCAATAAAAAAATGGGATTTTTGTCTGGGAACCCTGAAATATTCCACTTTGGGCGGAAAAAATGGATTTTTGGGGGAAAAAGAATGGTTAAAAAACGGAATTTTTTGACAGAAAAAAGGGATTTTGGGGTGGGAAAAGAGGGATAAAAATGGGATTTTTGGAATATTCCATTGGAAATGTTTTTCCAGGAAGGGGACGAGGACATTTATGGAGAAGTTCGGGATGAGGCTTCGGACGATGACCTGGAAGGGGACGAGGCCGTGGTTCGCTGCACGCTCTCTGCCAACGTCAGTTTGGGATTTTTCCAGGGAATTTTGGGAATTCTGGGCCGATTTCTGGGAATTTTGGGGGTTTTCCCAGGTTTTGTCCCCAAATTTTTCCCGTGCCACCCCAAAATCCTGGCTCAAAACACCAAAGCTGAGAAAAAATGGGATTTTTATGGGAATTTTGGGGTTTTTTCCAAGCTCTCATTCCACCCCAAACACAGGGAAAAAATGGGATTTTTATGGGAATTTTGGGAATTTTGTGTCCCTAAACATTCCCATTCCACCCCAAACACAGGGAAATAATGGGATTTTTATGGGATTTTAATGGGATTTTAATGGGATTTTTATGGGATTTTTGGGGTTTTTTCCAAGCTCTCATTCCACCCCAAACACAGGGAAAAAATGGGATTTTTATGGGAATTTTGGGAATTTTGTGTCCCTAAACATTCCCATTCCACCCCAAACCCTGGCTCCAAACACAGGGAAATAATGGGATTTTAATGGGATTTTTATGGGGATTTTGGGGTTTTTTCCAAGCTCTCATTCCACCCCAAACACAGGGAAAAAATGGGATTTTTATGGGGATTTTGGGGTTTTTTCCAAGCTCTCATTCCGCCCCAAACACAGGGAAAAAATGGGATTTTTATGGGAATTTTGGGGATTTTTCCAAGCTCCTGTTCTGCTCCAAACAGAGGGAAAAAATGGGATTTTTATGGGAATTTTATGGGAATTTTGTGTCCCTAAACATTCCCATTCCACCCCAAACCCTGGCTCCAAACACAGGGAAATAATGGGATTTTTATGGGATTTTTATGGGATTTTTATGGGATTTTAATGGGATTTTTATGGGAATTTTGGGGTTTTTTCCAAGCTCTCATTCCACCCCAAACACAGGGAAAAAATGGGATTTTTATGGGAATTTTGGGGTTTTTTCCAAGCTCCCTTTCCACCCCAAACACAGGGAAAAAATGGGATTTTTATGGGAATTTTGGGAATTTTGTGTCCCTAAACATTCCCATTCCACCCCAAACCCGGACTCCAGCACCCCAAATGGGAATAATGGGATTTTAATGGGATTTTTATGGGATTTTAATGGGATTTTAATGGAATTTTGGGGATTTTGTGTCCCTAAACATTCCCATTCCACCCCAAACCTGGACTCCAGCACCCCAAATGGGATTTTTATGGGAATTTTGGGGATTTTTCCAAGCTCCTGTTCTGCTTCAAACAGAGGGAAAAAATGGGATTTTAATGGGATTTTAATGGGATTTTAATGGGATTTTTATGGGAATTTTGGGAATTTTGTGTCCCTAAACATTCCCATTCCACCCCAAACCCGGACTCCAGCACCCCAAATGGGAATAATGGGATTTTAATGGGATTTTAATGGGAATTTTTGGGATTTCGTGGCCCCAAACGATCCCAAATCACGGGAATGTTGGGAATTTTTGGGATTTTCCAGCTGGTGGCAGCAGGGGAGCTGATGAGCTCCAAGAAGAAGAACCTGCACCTGCAGGACATCAAAACCTTGGGAATAATGGGATTTTAATGGGATTTTAATGGGATTTTAATGGGATTTTAATGGGAAATTTTGGGATTTCATCATCCTGAATGATCCCAAATCACGGGAATGTTGGGAATTTTTGGGATTTTCCAGCTGGTGGCAGCAGGGGAGCTGATGAGCTCCAAGAAGAAGAACCTGCACCTGCAGGACATCAAAACCTTGGGAATAATGGGATTTTAATGGGATTTTAATGGGATTTAATGGGATTTTAATGGGAAATTTTGGGATTTCATCATCCTGAATGATCCCAAATCACGGGAATGTTGGGAATTTTTGGGATTTTCCAGCTGGTGGCAGCAGGGGAGCTGATGAGCTCCAAGAAGAAGAACCTGCACCTGCAGGACATCAAAACCTTGGGAATAATGGGATTTTAATGAGATTTTAATGGGATTTTAATGGGATTTTAATGGGAAATTTTGGGATTTCGTGGTCCTGAATGCTCCCAAATCATGGGAATGTTGGGAATTTTTGGGATTTTCCAGCTGGTGGCAGCAGGGGAGCTGATGAGCTCCAAGAAGAAGGACCTGCACCCGCGGGACATCGACGCCTTCTGGCTGCAGCGTCAGCTCAGCCGCTTCTACGACGACGCCATCGTCTCCCAGAAAAAGGCGGATGAGGTCCTGGAGATCCTCAAGGTGCGTGGCCTCCGCATCCTCGGGATCTGGGAAGAGTTCTCCCTGCAAAAAGTGGGAATTTGGCTGGAATTCCGGGTGGTTTGTGGCGTTCCGTGGGAATTTTTGTCCCCTATTTGGGTTTGGTGGCGGTGTCGATCCCTGAGTTCCCAGGGGTTTGTTTCCCCGAGGGGTTTTTCCTGGGAAATCGTCTCCCCTGGGGTCTGTTCCCACCCTGATTCCCGAGTTTTGGGCAAAAAATGTGAATTTTCAGGATTGTTTTCCCTCAGGAGCCACCTCCATGGGGTGTTCCCCTCCTGATTCCCAAGTTTTGGATGAAAAATGGGAATTTTTGGGATTTTTTTACTTCAGGAGCCGCCTCCATGTGGTGTTCCCACCCTGATTCCCAAGTTTTGGGCCAAAAATGTGAATTTTCAGGATTGTTTTCCCTCAGGAGCCGCCTCCATGGGGTGTTCCCACTCTGATTCCTGAGTTTTTGGTGAAAAATTTAAATTTTTGGGATTGTTTTCCCTCAGGAGCCACCTCCATGGGGTGTTCCCCTCCTGATTCCCGAGTTTTGGTTGAAAAATGGGAAATTTTGGGATTGTTTTACTTCAGGAGCCACCTCCATGTGGTGTTCCCACCCTGATTCCCAAGATTTGGGCCAAAAATGGGAATTTTTGGGATTTTCCCTCAGGAGCCGCCTCCATGTGGTGTTCCCACCCTGATTCCCAAGTTTTGGGCCAAAAATGGGAATTTTCAGGATTGTTTTCCCTCAGGAGCCGCCTCCATGTGGTGTTCCCACCCTGATTCCCAAGTTTTGAGCGAAAAATTGGAATTTTCGGGGTTGTTTTCCCTCAGGAGCCGCCTCCATGGGGTGTTCCCCTCCTGATTCCCGAGTTTTGGTTGAAAATGGGAAATTTTGGGATTGTTTTACTTCAGGAGCCGCCTCCATGTGGTGTTCCCACCCTGATTCCCGAGTTTTGGGCGAAAAATTGGAATTTTCAGGATTGTTTTTCCTCAGGAGCTACCTCCATGAGGTATTCTCACTCTGATTCCCAAGTTTTGGGTGAAAAATGTGAATTTTTGGGATTTTTTTACTTCAGGAGCCGCCTCCATGTGGTGTTCCCACCCTGATTCCCAAGTTTTGAGCGAAAAATTGGAATTTTCGGGATTGTTTTCCCTCAGGAGCCACCTCCATGGGGTGTTCCCCTCCTGATTCCCAAGTTTTGGATGAAAAATGGGAATTTTTGGGATTTTTTTCCCTCAGGACCCACCTCCATGGGGTGTTCCCACCCCGATTCCCGAGTTTTGGGCCAAAAATGGGAATTTTCAGGATTGTTTACCCTCAGGAGCCGCCTCCATGTGGTGTTCCCCTCCTGATTCCCGAGTTTTGAGCGAAAAATTGGAATTTTCAGGATTGTTTTCCCTCACGAGCCACTTCCATGGGGTTTTGAGCGAAAAATGTGAATTTTCGGGATTCTTTTTCCAGGCTCCAGGATAGTTTTCCACCTTCCATGCTTGTTTTCCTCTCCCTTCCCACATTTCCCCACCTCCCCTCTCCCCCATCCCACGGAAAACAGGGATCCTGCCGTGAAAAATTCCACATTTTTCCCTCCTCAGACCGCCAGCGACGACCGGGAATGCGAGAACCAACTGGTGCTGCTGCTGGGCTTCAACACCTTCGACTTCATCAAAGTCCTGCGGCAGCACCGGATGATGAGTGAGTTTTTTCCCCCCTTTTCCAGTGGAATTCCGGCAGGTTTGGATCCGTTTTTCCATGTTTTTCCCGGTTTTTTCCCCCCCCCGCCCCAGTCCTGTACTGCACCTTGCTGGCCAGCGCGCAGAGCGAGGCGGAGAAGGAGCGGATCATGGGGAAGATGGAGGCCGACCCCGAGCTCTCCAAGTTCCTCTACCAGCTCCACGAGACGGAGAAAGAGGATCTGATCCGGGTAAGGGAAGCTCTGTGGGATTTGTGGGATTGCTGGGATCCGGTTTTGGGTGGGAAACGGGGGCTGGAATCCTCCCCACGAAGTCTGAGGGAAGCGACGCTGCCGTCGCCGCTTCTGCTTTCCCAGGGCCTCCTTCGCAGGCGAATTCCTTCAAAATCTCACCCAAATCACCCCAAAACCCCCTCAAATCCCACAAAACATCCACAGTGCTCGGTCCTGGTTTATGGAGGCCTTTTCCCAAAGGTTTTCCCAAAGAAACTGGGGAATAGGGGCACCTTGGAGGAGGCTGAGCTTCTTCCTTGAGGCCGAATCCCATTTTTTCCCCTCAGAAATGGGTCAGGAGCCACATTTCTGAGGGGAAATTTGGTTTTCCCGCCAAAAATTGTTGTTACCAGTTTATCAAAATGGTTATTCCTGGTTTATGGATGCCTTTTTCCAAAGGAATTTGGGATCAGGAGCACCTTGGGATGAGGCTGATCCCTTTTCCCAGGGCCAAATCCTGATTTTTCCCCTCAGGAATGGGTCAGGAGCCACATTTCTGAGGGGAAATACGGTTTTCCTGCCAAAAATTGTTGTTTCTGGTTTATCAAAATGGTTATTCCTAGTTTAAGGATGCCTTTTTCCAAAGGAATTTGGGATCAGGAGCACCTTGGAGGAGGCTGAGCCTCTTCCTTGAGGCCGAATCCCATTTTTTCCCCTCAGGAGTGGGGCAGGAGCCAAATTTCTGAGGGGAATTTTGCTTTTCCCACCAAAAATGGTCATTCCTGGTTTATTCCCAAGGAAATTGAGGGATCAGGATCACCTTGGGATGAGGCTGATCCCTTTTCCCAGGGCCAAATCCTGATTTTTCCCCTCAGGAATGGGTCAGGAGCCACATTTCTGAGGGGAAATTTGGTTTTCCCACCAAAAATTGTTGTTACCAGTTTATCAAAATGGTTATTCCTGGTTTATGGATGCCTTTTTCCAAAGGAATTTGGGATCAGGAGCACTTTGGAGGAGGCTGAGCCTCTTCCTTGAGGCCGAATCCCATTTTTTCCCCTCAGGAATGGGTTAGGAGCCAAATTTCTGAGGGGAAATTCGGTTTTCCCGCCAAAAATTGTTGTTCCTGGTTAATCAAAATGGTTATTCCTAGTTTAAGGATGCCTTTTTCCAAAGGAATTTGGGATCAGGAGCACTTTGGACAAGGCTGAGCCTCTTCCTTGAGGCTAAATCCCATTTTTTCCCCTCAGGAGTGGGGCAGGAGCCAAATTTCTGAGGGGAATTTTGCTTTTCCCACCAAAAATGGTCATTCCTGGTTTATCAAAATGGTTATTCCTGGTTTATGGATGCCTTTTTCCAAAGGAATTTGGGATCAGGAGCACTTTGGAGGAGGCTGAGCCTCTTCCTTGAGGCCGAATCCCATTTTTTCCCCTCAGGAGTGGGGCAGGAGCCAAATTTCTGAGGGGAATTTTGCTTTTCCCACCAAAAATGGTCATTCCTGGTTTATCAAAATGGTCATTCCTGGTTTAGGGATGCCTTTTTCCAAAGGAATTTGGGATCAGGAGCACTTTGGATGAGGCTGAGCCTCTTCCTTGAGGCCGAATCCTGATTTTTTCCCCTCAGGAATGGGTTAGGAGCCAAATTTCTGAGGGGAAATTCGCTTTTCCCGCCAAAAATTGTTGTTCCTGGTTTATCAAAATGGTTATTCCTAGTTTATGGATGCCTTTTTCCAAAGGAATTTGGGATCAGGAGCACTTTGGATGAGGCTGAGCCTCTTCCTTGAGGCCGAATCCCATTTTTTCCCCTCAGGAGTGGGGCAGGAGCCAAATTTCTGAGGGGAATTTTGCTTTTCCCAACAAAAAAGGTCATTCCTGGTTTATCAAAATGGTCATTCCTGGTTTATGGATGCCTTTTTCCAAAGGAATTTGGGATCAGGAGCACCTTGGAGGAGGCTGAGCCTCTTCCTTGAGGCCAAATCCCATTTTTTCCCCTCAGGAATGGGTCAGGAGCCACATTTCTGAGGGGAAATCTGGTTTTCCCACCAAAAATGGTCATTCCTGGTTTATCAAAATGGTTATTCCTAGTTTAGGGATGCCTTTTTCCAAAGGAATTTGGGATCAGGAGCACTTTGGACAAGGCTGAGCCTTTTCCTTGAGGCTAAATCCCATTTTTTCCCCTCAGGAGTGGGGCAGGAGCCAAATTTCTGAGGGGAATTTTGCTTTTCCCACCAAAAATGGTCATTCCTGGTTTATCAAAATGGTCATTCCTGGTTTAGGGATGCCTTTTTCCAAAGGAATTTGGGATCAGGAGCACTTTGGAGGAGGCTGAGCCTCTTCCTTGAGGCCGAATCCCATTTTTTCCCCTCAGGAATGGGTTAGGAGCCAAATTTCTGAGGGGAAATTCGCTTTTCCCGCCAAAAATTGTTGTTACCAGTTTATCAAAATGGTTATTCCTAGTTTATGGATGCCTTTTTCCAAAGGAATTTGGGATCAGGAGCACTTTGGAGGAGGCTGAGCCTCTTCCTTGAGGCCGAATCCCATTTTTTCCCCTCAGGAGTGGGGCAGGAGCCAAATTTCTGAGGGGAATTTTGCTTTTCCCACCAAAAATGGTCATTCCTGGTTTATTCCCAAGGAAATTGAGGGATCAGGAGCACCTTGAGATGAGGCTGATCCCTTTTCCCAGGGCCAAATCCTGATTTTTCCCCTCAGGAATGGGTCAGGAGCCACATTTCTGAGGGGAAATCTGGTTTTCCCGCCAAAAATTGTTGTTACCAGTTTATCAAAATGGTTATTCCTGGTTTATGGATGCCTTTTTCCAAAGGAATTTGGGATCAGGAGCACTTTGGACAAGGCTGAGCCTCTTCCTTGAGGCCGAATCCCATTTTTTCCCCTCAGGAATGGGTTAGGAGCCAAATTTCTGAGGGGAAATTCGGTTTTCCCACCAAAAATTGTTGTTACCAGTTTATCAAAATGGTTATTCCTGGTTTATGGATGCCTTTTTCCAAAGGAATTTGGGATCAGGAGCACCTTGGAGGAGGCTGAGCCTCTTCCTTGAGGCCGAATCCCATTTTTTCCCCTCAGGAATGGGTTAGGAGCCACATTTCTGAGGGGAATTTTGCTTTTCCCACCAAAAATGGTCATTCCTGGTTTATTCCCAAGGAAATTGAGGGATCAGGAGCACCTTGGGATGAGGCTGATCCCTTTTCCCGGGGCTGAATCCCGATTTTTCCCCACAGGAAGAACGCTCCCGGCGGGAACGCGTGCGGCAATCCCGCATGGACACCGACCTGGAATCCATGGATCTAGACCAGGGAGGAGAGGTAAAATCCTTGGATTTACTCACATTAAACACCCCCAGCCACACCCAAAAAGCGTTTTTTCCGGGTTTTTCCAGGCACACCTTATCCTTTATTTTCTTTTTCTGAATTTTTCCAATGTTTTCCAGGCACACCTTATCCTTTATTTCGATTTTTTTGGGTTTTTCCATTCACACCTTATCCTTTATTTTGATTTTTTTTGGTTTTTCCATGCACACCTTATCCATTTTTTGTGTATTTTTTAGGTTTTTCCAGGCACACCTTATCCTTTATTTTGATTTTTTCCATTCACACCTTATCCTTTATTTTGTTTTTTTTTATTTTTCCATTCACACCTTATTCTTTATTTCTATTTTTTTTGGTTTTTCCAGGCACACCTTATCCTTTATTTTGTTTTTTTTTTATTTTTCCACTCACACCTTATCCTTTATTTTGATTTTTTCCATTCACACCTTATCCTTTATTTTGATTTTTTCCATTCACACCTTATCCTTTATTTTGATTTTTTTGTTTTCCCATTCACACCTTATCCTTTATTTTGATTTTTTGGGTTTTTCCATTCACACCTTATCCTTTATTTTGATTTTTTGGGTTTTTCCATTCACACCTTATCCTTTATTTTGATTTTTTAGGTTTTCCATTCACACCTTATCCTTTATTTTGATTTTTTTTGGTTTTTCCAGGCACACCTTATCCTTTCTTTTATTTTTCCGAATTTTCCCATTCACACCTTATCCTTTTCTTTATTTTTCCATGTTTTCCCGATGTTTTCCATTCACACCTTATCCTTTATTTCGATTTTTTTGTTTTCCCATTCACACCTTATCCTTTATTTCGATTTTTTTGGGTTTTTCCATTCACACCTTATCAATTTTTTGTGTATTTTTTAGGTTTTTCCAGGCACACCTTATCCTTTATTTTATTTTTTTGTTTTTCCGTTCACACCTTATCCTTTATTTTGATTTTTTAGGTTTTCCATTCACACCTTATCCTTTATTTTGATTTTTTCCATTCACACCTTATCCTTTATTTCGATTTTTTCAGGTTTTCCATTCACACCTTATCCTTTATTTTGATTTTTTTGGTTTTTCCATTCACACCTTATCCTTTATTTTGATTTTTTTGGTTTTTCCATTCACACCTTATCCTTTATTTCTATTTTTTTTTGTTTTTCCATTCACACCTTATCCTTTATTTTGATTTTTTTTGGTTTTTCCATTCACACCTTATTCTTTATTTCGATTTTTTTAGGTTTTCCATTCACACCTTATCCTTTATTTTGATTTTTTCCATTCACACCTTATCCTTTATTTTGATTTTTTTTGGTTTTTCCATTCACACCTTATCCTTTATTTTGTTTTTCTTTATTTTTCCACTCACACCTTATCCTTTATTTTGATTTTTTCCATTCACACCTTATCCTTTATTTTGATTTTTTAGGTTTTCCATTCACACCTTATCCTTTATTTCGATTTTTTTAGGTTTTCCATTCACACCTTATCCTTTATTTCGATTTTTTTAGGTTTTCCATTCACACCTTATCCTTTATTTCGATTTTTTGAGGTTTTCCATTCACACCTTATCCTTTATTTCGATTTTTTAGGTTTTCCATTCACACCTTATCCTTTATTTTGATTTTTCCATTCACACCTTATCCTTTATTTTGATTTTTTCCATTCACACCTTATCCTTTATTTTATTTTTTTTGTTTTTCCCTTCACACCTTATCCTTTATTTTGATTTTTTTGTTTTTCCATTCACACCTTATCCTTTATTTTGATTTTTTAGGTTTTCCATTCACACCTTATCCTTTATTTTATTTTTTTGTTTTTCCATTCACACCTTATCCTTTATTTTGATTTTTTTTGGTTTTTCCATTCACACCTTATCCTTTATTTTGTTTTTTTTTATTTTTCCATTCACACCTTATCCTTTATTTCGATTTTTTCAGGTTTTCCATTCACACCTTATCCTTTATTTTGATTTTTTTTGGTTTTTCCATTCACACCTTATCCTTTATTTTGATTTTTTTGGTTTTTCCATTCACACCTTATCCTTTATTTCTATTTTTTTGGTTTTTCCAGGCACACCTTATCCTTTATTTTGTTTTTTTTTTATTTTTCCACTCACACCTTATCCTTTATTTTGATTTTTTCCATTCACACCTTATCCTTTATTTCGATTTTTTGAGGTTTTCCATTCACACCTTAACCTTTATTTTGTTTTTTTTTTATTTTTCCATTCACACCTTATCCTTTATTTCGATTTTTTGAGGTTTTCCATTCACACCTTAACCTTTATTTCGATTTTTTGCGGTTTTCCATTCACACCTTAACCTTTTATTTTATTTTTTCCATTCCCACCTTATCCTCTATTTCATTTTCCCAATTTTCCCATTCCCACCTTATCCTCTATTTCATTTTTCCGTGTTTTCCCGTTGTTTTCCAGGCTCTGGCTCCCAGGCAGGTGCTGGATTTGGAGGATTTGGTGTTCTCCCAGGGCAGTCACTTCATGGCCAACAAGCGCTGCCAGCTCCCGGACGGATCATTCCGGAGACAACGGAAAGGATACGAGGAGGTTCACGTGCCCGCCCTCAAACCCAAACCCTTCGGAGCCGACGAGGTGAATTCCCAAAAAATCCAGACTTCCAGAGGTTCCCAAAAAATCCCAGAGCTCCAGAGGTTCCCAAAAAATCCCAGAGGTTCCCAAAAAATCCCAGAGGTTCCCAAAGAATCCCAGAGGTGAATTCCCAAAAAATCCCAGAGCTCCAGAGGATCCCAAAAAATCCCAGAGGTTCCCAAAAAATCCCAGAGGTTCCCAAAAAATCCCAGAGGTTCCCAAAAAATCCCAGAGGTTCCCAAAGAATCCCAGAGGTTCCCAAAAAATCCCAGAGCTCCAGAGGTTCCCAAAAAATCCCAGAGGTTCCCAAAAAATCCCAGAGGTTCCCAAAAAATCCCAGAGGTTCCCAAAAAATCCCAGAGGTTCCCAAAAAATCCCAGAGGTTCCCAAAAAATCCCAGAGGTGAATTCCCAAAAAATCCAGACTTCCAGAGGTTCCCAAAAAATCCCAGAGCTCCAGAGGTTCCCAAAAAATCCCAGAGGTTCCCAAAAAATCCCAGAGGTTCCCAAAGAATCCCAGAGGTTCCCAAAAAATCCCAGAGGTGAATTCCCAAAAAATCCCAGAGCTCCAGAGGTTCCCAAAAAATCCCAGAGCTCCAGAGGTTCCCAAAAAGCTGGAGAGGGATTTTTGGGATTTTGGGAAACGGGGAATGGCGTCAAGGCAGGGAAATGGAGATTGAAATGGGATTTTTGGGAATGGGACGAGGGTGGAATTCCCTGCTCCTGGATCTTTGGGAATCTTGGGGAGCTCGGTGGTTTTTTAAGGGATTTTAAATCCCTCACACGCAAAATATTCCTGGGAAATCGGGCAGCTGGAAAAGTGGATTTCCTGGGAAATTTGGCACCTGGAAAAGTGGATTTCCTGGGAAATTTGGCACCTGGAAAAACAGGTTTTTTGGGTAATTTGGTGCCAGGAAAAGTGGATTTCCTGGGAAATTAAGAGCCAGGAAAAGCAGGTTTTCTGGGAAATTAAAAGCCAGGAAAAGCAGGTTTTCTGGGAAATTAAAAGCCAGGAAAAGCAGGTTTTCTGGGAAATTAAAAGCCAGGAAAAGCAGGTTTTCTGGGAAATTTGGCACCAGGAAAAGCAGGTTTTCTGGGAAATTTGGCACCAGGAAAAGCAGGTTTTCTGGGAAATTAAAAGCCAGGAAAAGCAGGTTTTCTGGGAAATTTGGCACCAGGAAAAGCAGGTTTTCTGGGAAATTAAAAGCCAGGAAAAGCAGGTTTTTTGGGAAATTAAAAGCCAGGAAAAGCAGGTTTTCTGGGAAATTTGGCACCAGGAAAATCTGTTTTTTTTGGAAATTTGGAACCAGGAAAATCTGTTTTTTTGGGAATTTTGGCACCTGGAAAAGCAGGTTTTTTGGGAATTTGGTGCCAGGAAAAGCAGATTTTTTGGGAATGTGGTGCCAAGAAAAGCAGGTTTTTTGGGAATTTGGTGCCAGGAAAAATAAGATTTCTGGGAAATTTGGCACCAGGAAAAGCAGATTTTTTGGGGAAATTTGGCAGCAGGAAAAGCAGGTTTTTTGGGAAATTTGGCACCAGGAAAATCTGTTTTTTTGGGAATTTTGGCACCAGGAAAAGCAGGTTTTTTGGGAAATTTGGCACCTGGAAAAGCAGGTTTTTTGGGAAATTTGGTGCCAGGAAAATCTGTTTTTTGGAGAAATTTGGCACCTGGAAAAGCAGATTTTTTTGGGAAATTAAGGGCCAGGAAAAGCAGGTTTTTTGGGAATTTTGGCACCAGGAAAAGCAGGTTTTTTTTGAAATTTGGTACCAGGAAAAGCAGGTTTTTTGGGAATGTGGTGCCAAGAAAATCTGTTTTTTTGGGAAATTTGGAACCAGGAAAATCTGTTTTTTTGGGAAATTTGGCACCTGGAAAAGCAGGATTTCTGGGAAATTTGGTGCCAGGAAAAGCAGATTTTTTGGGAATGTGGTGCCAAGAAAAGCAGATTTTTTGGGAAATTTGGTGCCAGGAAAATCTGTTTTTTGGAGAAATTTGGCACCTGGAAAAGCAGATTTTTTTGGGAAATTTGGCACCAGGAAAAGCAGGTTTTTTGGGAATTTTGGCACCAGGAAAATCTGTTTTTTTGGGAAATTTGGCACCAGGAAAAGCAGGTTTTTTGGGAATTTTGGCACCAGGAAAAGCAGATTTTTTGGGAAATTTGGCACCAGGAAAATCTGTTTTTTTGGGAAATTTGGCACCTGGAAAAGCAGGATTTCTGGGAAATTTGGTGCCAGGAAAAGCAGGTGTTTTTGGGAATGTGGTGCCAAGAAAAGCAGATTTTTTGGGAAATTTGGTGCCAGGAAAAATAAGATTTCTGGGAAATTTGGCACCAGGAAAAGCAGGTTTTTTGGGAAATTTGGCACCTGGAAAAGCAGATTTTTTTGGGAATTTGGAACCAGGAAAATCTGTTTTTTTGGGAATTTTGGCACCTGGAAAAGCAGGTTTTTTGGGAAATTTGGTGCCAGGAAAAATAAGATTTCTGGGAAATTTGGCACCTGGAAAAGCAGATTTTTTGGGAAATTTGGCACCAGGAAAATCTGGTTTTTTGGGAATTTTGGCGCCAGGAAAAGCAGATTTTTTGGGAATTTGGCACCAGGAAAAGCAGATTTTTTGGGAAATTGGAGCCTCTGGGATGGGGGAAGGCACCCCTGGGATGAAATTTTGGGATTTAAGCTCCTTCCTCCCCAAAACCACCCCAGGATTCCGTGACTGAGCTCTCCCTCCTTCCCTTTTTAACCTTTTTAACCCTTTTTTCCCCCGTTTCCGCAGGAAATTCCCACTTCCCCTTTTCCCACCGCTCACCCCGTGCCGAGTTTCCCCTCCTGGGGGGTTTTTTTTTTTTTTTTGCTGAGCCCTCAGCTCTGGTTTTCCCAAATTTTTTTATGGGAATAAATCCCTGAGTGTGAATCCAGCCGTGGATCCCAAGTTTTTTTCCCGCCCTGAACACCGGGAAAAGCTTGGATTATCCACGGAAAAAAAAAAAGATTTTTCCCTCTTTTCCAGCACTAAAAAACTTGGAATTCTCCTTTTAGCACGAGGGGATTTTTGTCCATCCATTAATTCCAGATGTTTTCCCACCCCTGAACACCGGGTTGGATCTTGAGGATTTGGCTTTTCCATGGAATCTGAGAGGACAAAAAAAATGAGGATTTTTTTTTTTCCCCCAAACCTTAATTAATTGGGAATTAATCCTTCTGTAACGAGGGGAATTTTTGTGCACATCCGCTTCTCCTGATCGGGATCATCCGGATCTTTTCCCAACCCATTCCCAATATCCACGAGGCGACAACAAACCCCAAATTCCTTCTTTTCCCTCTTTTTTCCCCTCTTCCCAGCAATTGGTTTCCGTGGAAAAACTTCCCAAGTACGCCCAGGCCGGGTTTGAGGGGTTCAAAACCCTCAACAGGATCCAGAGCAAGCTGTTCCGGGCGGCGCTGGAGTCGGATGAGAACCTGCTGCTCTGCGCTCCCACGGTGAGATTCCCGGGATTCCCGGGATTCCCGGAATTCCAGGATGCTCTGGACACCGGCAGGTGGAGCTGGAACCTCCCCTGGGCAGGGGAATTGGGAATTAATTGGGAATTAATTGGGAATTAGGGAAGAATGAGAGCCTGCTGCTCTGCGCTCCCACGGTGAGATTCCCGGGATTCCCGGGATTCCCGGAATTCCGGGATGCTCTGGACACCGGCAGGTGGAGCTGGAACCTCCCCTGGGCAGAGCAATTGGGAATTAATTGGGAATTAATTGGGAATTAATTGGGAATTAGGGAAGGGTTTGGGATTGGGGAGAACATCTGGCACAGCTGGGCAGAGGAATTGGGAATTAATTGGGAATTAATTGGGAATTAATTGGGAATTGGGGAAGGGTTTGGGATTGGGGAGAACATCTGGCACAGCTGGGCAGAGGAATTGGGAATTAATTGGGAATTAATTGGGAATTAATTGGGAATTAATTGGGAATTAATTGGGAATTAGGGAAGAATGAGAGCCTGCTGCTCTGCGCTCCCACGGTGAGATTCCCGGGATTCCCGGGATTCCGGGATGCTCTGGACACCGGCAGGTGGAGCTGGAACCTCCCCTGGGCAGGGGAATTGGGAATTAATTGGGAATTAATTGGGAATTAATTGGGAATTAATTGGGAATTAGGGAAGAATGAGAGCCTGCTGCTCTGCGCTCCCACGGTGAGATTCCCGGGATTCCCGGGATTCCCGGAATTCCGGGATGCTCTGGACACCGGCAGGTGGAGCTGGAACCTCCCCTGGGCAGAGCAATTGGGAATTAATTGGGAATTAATTGGGAATTAATTGGGAATTAGGGAAGAATGAGAGCCTGCTGCTCTGCGCTCCCACGGTGAGATTCCCGGGATTCCCGGGATTCCCGGAATTCCGGGATGCTCTGGACACCGGCAGGTGGAGCTGGAACCTCCCCTGGGCAGGGGAATTGGGAATTAATTGGGAATTAATTGGGAATTAATTGGGAGTTAATTGGGAATTAATTGGGAATTAATTGGGAATTAGGGAAGGGTTTGGGATTGGGGAGAACATCTGGCACAGCTCCGAAGGAATTGGGAATTAATTGGGAATTAATTGGGAATTAGGGAAGAATGAGAGCCTGCTGCTCTGCGCTCCCACGGTGAGATTCCCGGGATTCCCGGGATTCCGGGATGCTCTGGACACCGGCAGGTGGAGCTGGAACCTCCCCTGGGCAGGGGAATTGGGAATTAATTGGGAATTAATTGGGAATTAATTGGGAATTAGGGAAGAATGAGAACCTGCTGCTCTGCGCGCCCACGGTGAGATTCCCGGGATTCCCGGAATTCCGGGATGCTCTGGACACCGGCAGGTGGAGCTGGAACCTCCCCTGGGCAGAGCAATTGGGAATTAATTGGGAATTAATTGGGAATTAGTTGGGAATTAGGGAAGAATGAGAGCCTGCTGCTCTGCGCTCCCACGGTGAGATTCCCGGGATTCCCGGAATTCCGGGATGCTCTGGACACCGGCAGGTGGAGCTGGAACCTCCCCTGGGCAGGGGAATTGGGAATTAATTGGGAATTAATTGGGAGTTAATTGGGAATTAATTGGGAATTAGGGAAGAATGAGAGCCTGCTGCTCTGCGCTCCCACGGTGAGATTCCCGGGATTCCCGGGATTCCGGGATGCTCTGGACACCGGCAGGTGGAGCTGGAACCTCCCCTGGGCAGGGGAATTGGGAATTAATTGGGAATTAATTGGGAATTAATTGGGAATTAGGGAAGAATGAGAACCTGCTGCTCTGCGCGCCCACGGTGAGATTCCCGGGATTCCCGGAATTCCGGGATGCTCTGGACACCGGCAGTGGAGCTGGAACCTTTCCCTGCGAGCAATTGGGAATTAATTGGGAATTAATTGGGAATTAGTTGGGAATTAGGGATGTTTTTGGGGAGCAGAATGAGCCTGCTTCCCTGCGGAATTCCACGGTGAGATTCCCGGGATTCCCGGAATTCCGGGATGCTTTTGGACACCGGCAGGTGGAGCTGGAACCTCCCCTGGGCAGGGGAATTGGGAATTAATTGGGAATTAATTGGGAGTTAATTGGGAATTTTTGGGAATTAGGGAAGAATGAGAGCCTGCTGCTCTGCGCTCCCACGGTGAGATTCCCGGGATTGCCGGGATTCCGGGATGCTCTGGACACCGGCATTCCGGGAGCTGGAACCTCCCCTGGGCAGGGGAATTGGGAATTAATTGGGAATTAATTGGGAATTAATTGGGAATTAGGGAAGAATGAGAGCCTGCTGCTCTGCGCTCCCACGGTGAGATTCCCGGGATTCCCGGGAATTCCGGGATGCTCTGGACACCTTTCCAGCAGTGGAGCTGGAACCTCCCCTGGCAGAGCAATTGGGAATTAATTGGGAATTAATTGGGAATTAATTGGGAATTAGGGAAGGGTTTGGGATTGGGGAGAACATCTGGCACAGCTCCGAAGGAATTGGGAATTAATTGGGAGTTAATTGGGAATTAATTGGGAATTAGGGAAGGGTTTGGGATTGGGGAGAACATCCCCTGGGCAGGGGAATTGGGAATTAATTGGGAATTAATTGGGAATTAATTGGGGATTAATTGGGAATTAGGGAAGGGTTTCCTTTTCCCTGCGGAATTCCGGGATGTTTTTGGGCACGGAATGACCCTTTCCCTGCGGAATTCCGGGATGTTTTTGCACACGGAATGACCCTTTCCCTGAGTTTTCCCTGCGGAATTCCGGGATGTTTTTGCACACGGAATGACCCTTTCCCTGAGTTTTCCCTGCGGAATTCCGGGATGTTTTTGCACACGGAATGACCCTTTTCCCTGAGTTTTCCCTGCGGAATTCCGGGATGTTTTGGGGCACAGAATGACCCTTTCCCTGCGGAATTCCGGGATGTTTTTGGGCACGGAATGACCCTTTCCCTGAGTTTTCCCTGCGGAATTCCGGGATGTTTTGGGGCACGGAATGACCCTTTTCCCTGAGTTTTCCCTGCGGAATTCCGGGATGTTTTTGGGCACGGAATGACCCTTTCCCTGCGGAATTCCGGGATGTTTTGGGCACGGAATGACCCTTTCCCTGCGGAATTCCGGGATGTTTTTGGGCACGGAATGACCCTTTCCCTGCGGAATTCCGGGATGTTTTTGGGCACGGAATGACCCTTTTCCCTGAGTTTTCCCTGCGGAATTCCGGGATGTTTTGGGCACGGAATGACCCTTTTCCCTGAGTTTTCCCTGCGGAATTCCGGGATGTTTTGGGCACGGAATGACCCCTTTCCCTGCGGAATTCCGGGATGTTTTTGGGCACGGAATGACCCTTTCCCTGCGGAATTCCGGGATGTTTTTGGGCACGGAATGACCCTTTCCCTGCGGAATTCCGGGATGTTTTGGGGCACGGAATGACCCTTTCCCTGCGGAATTCCGGGATGTTTTGGGGCACGGAATGACCCTTTCCCTGCGGAATTCCGGGATGTTTGGAATGACCCCTTTCCCTGAGTTTTCCCTGCGGAATTCCGGGATGTTTGGAATGACCCTTTTCCCTGAGTTTCCCCTGCGGAATTCCGGGATGTTTTTGCACACGGAATGACCCTTTCCCTGCGGAATTCCGGGATGTTTTTGGGCACGGAATGACCCTTTTCCCTGAGTTTTCCCTGCGGAATTCCGGGATGTTTTGGTGCCGTTGGCAGGGCGCGGGGAAGACGAACGTGGCGCTGCTGTGCATGCTGCGCGAGATCGGCAAACACATCAACATGGACGGCACCATCAACGTGGACGACTTCAAGATCATCTACATCGCCCCCATGAGGTCCCTGGTGCAGGAGATGGTCGGCAGCTTCGGCAAGGTGGGCGGATCCCGGGGGGTGGATCCCGGGGGTGGATCGGGGGGGCTGGATCCCGGGGGTGGATCCGGGGGGGGGGGGGGGGGGGGGTGGATCCTGGGGGTGGATCCCTGGGGGTGGATCCCGGGGGGTGGATCCTGGGGGTCCCCGGGGGTGGATCCGGGGGGGGTGGATCCTGGGGGGTCCCTGGGGGTGGATCCCTGGGGGTGGATCCTGGGGGTGGATCCTGGGGGGTCCTTGGGGGTGGATCCCTGGGGGTGGATCCTGGGGGGTCCCTGGGGGTGGATCCCTGGGGGTGGATCCTGGGGGGTCCCTGGGGGTGGATTCCTGGGGGTGGATCCTGGGGGATCTGTGGGCTTAGATCCCAGGGGGTCCCGGGGGGGGGATCCCGGGGGATGGGGATCCCGGGGGGTGGATCCCGCGGGATCCCAGGGGGTGGATCCTGGGGGGTCCCTGGGGGTGGATCCTGGGGAATCCCGGGGGGTGGATCCCAGGTGGTCCTTGGGGGTGGATCCTGGGGGGTGGATCCCTGGGGGTGGATCCTGGGGGATCCCTGAGGGTGGATCCCGCTGGATCCTGGGGGGGATCCCGGGGGGTGGATCCTGGGGGGTGGATCCCTGGGGGTGGATCCTGGGGGATCCCTGAGGGTGGATCCCGCTGGATCCTGGGGGGGATCCCGGGGGGTGGATCCCGGGGGGTCCCTGGGGGTGGATTCTGGGGGATCTGTGGGCTTAGATCCCAGGGGATCCCTGGGGTTGGATCCCGTGGGATCCCTGGGGGGTGGATCCTGGGGGATCTGTGGGCTTAGATCCCAGGGGGACCCTGGGGGTGGATCCCGGGGTTGGATCCCGGGGGATCCGTGGGAGCGGATCCCATGGGATCTATGGGGTTGGATCTTAGGGGATCCCCGGGGGAGGATCCCGGGGGATCTACGGGGGTGGATCCTGGGGATCTGCGGGGGTGGATCCCGCGGGGTCTAGGGGGGCAGATCCCAGGGGATCCCTGGGGGTGGATCCTGAGGGAGCTCTGGGGGCGGATCCTGGGGGATCTGTGGGCTTAGATCCCAGGGGATCCCTGGGGGCGGATCCCAGGGGGTCCCTGGGGGCGGATCCCGGGGGATCCCTGGGGCGGATCCCAGGGGATCTGTGGGGGTGGATCCCGGGGGATCCCTGGGGGCGGATCCCAGGGGATCTGTGGGGGTGGATCCCGGGGGATCCCTGGGGCGGATCCCAGGGGATCTGTGGGGGTGGATCCCGGGGGATCCCTGGGGCGGATCCCGGGGGATCTGTGGGGGTGGATCCCGGGGGATCCCTGGGGCGGATCCCAGGGGATCTGTGGGGGTGGATCCCCGGGGAGGTTTGGGATTGGATCCCAGGGGAGCTTCGGGAGCGGATCCCAGGGGATCTATGGGGGCGATCCCAGGGGAGCTTCGGGATCATTGAGGGGTTGGGGATGGGATCGGATCCAGAGGAAGCTTTGGGATCACTGATGGGATCAGATCCAGAGGAAGGTTTGGGATCACTGATGGGATCCAGAGGAAGGTTTGGGATCACTGATGGGATCCAGAGGAAGCTTTGGGATCACTGATGGGATCCAGAGGAAGCTTTGGGATCACTGATGGGATCCAGAGGAAGGTTTGGGATCACTGATGGGATCCAGAGGAAGCTTTGGGATCACTGATGGGATCCAGAGGAAGGTTTGGGATCACTGATGGGATCCAGAGGAAGCTTTGGGATCACTGAGGGCTTGGAGATCCAGGAGAAGCTGTGCTGGATCGTTCCTCCACGGGAAGGTCCCTCCACGCTCATCCCCTGGGTTCTTCTCCAGCGTTTGGCCACCTACGGGATCACGGTGGCCGAGCTGACCGGGGACCACCAGCTGTGCAAGGAGGAGATCAGCGCCACGCAGATCATCGTGTGCACGCCCGAGAAGTGGGACATCATCACCCGCAAGGGCGGAGAGAGAACCTACACCCAGCTGGTGCGGCTGGTCATCCTGGTGAGCCACGTCTGCACGGGGGCGGCCGAGGGATGAGGGCTCCTCGAGGTGGACCTGGGGTTTGGGGTGGAGAAGCTCAGGGGGTTCCTCAAGGTGGATCTGGGGTTTGGGATGGAGAAGCTCAGGGGGTTCCTCAAGGTGGATCTGGGGTTTGGGATGGAGAAGCTCAGGGGGTTCCTCAAGGTGGATCTGGGGTTTGGGATGGAGAAGCTCAGGGGGTTCCTCAAGGTGGATCTGATGAGGGTTCCTCAAGTTGGATCTGGGGTTTGGGGTGGAGAACCTCAAGGTGGATCTGATGAGGGTTCCTCAAGTTGGATCTGGGGTTTGGGGTGGAGAACCTCAAGGTGGATCTGATGAGGGCTCCTCGAGGTGGATCTGGGGTTTGGGGTGGAGAACCTCAAGGTGTTCCTCAAGGTGGATCTGATGAGGGATCCTCGAGGTGGACCTGGGGTTTGGGTGGAGAACCTCAAGGTGGATCTGATGAGGGCTCCTCGAGGTGGACCTGGGGTTTGGGTGGAGAACCTCAAGGGAGCTCCTCAAGGTGGATCTGATGAGGGCTCCTCAAGGTGAACCTGGGGTTTGGGATGGAGAACCTCAAGGTGGATCTGATGAGGGCTCCTCGAGGTGGACCTGGGGTTTGGGGTGGAGAAGCTCAGGGGGTTCCTCAAGGTGGATCTGATGAGGGTTCCTCAAAGTGGACCTGGGGTTTGGATGGAGAACCTCAGGAGGTTCCTCAAGTTGGATCTGGGGTTTGGGATGGAGAACCTCAAGGTGGATCTGATGAGGGCTCCTCGAGGTGGACCTGGGGTTTGGGATGGAGAAGCTCAGGGGGTTCCTCAAGGTGGATCTGATGAGGGTTCCTCAAAGTGGACCTGGGGTTTGGGGTGGAGAAGCTCAAGGTGGATCTGATGAGGGTTCCTCAAGGTGGACCTGGGGTTTGGGTGGAGAAGCTCAGGGGGTTCCTCAAGTTGGATCTGGGATTTGGGATGGAGAAGCTCAGGGGGTTCCTCAAGGTGGATCTGATGAGGGTTCCTCAAAGTGGACCTGGGGTTTGGGTGGAGAACCTCAGGAGGTTCCTCAAGTTGGATCTGGGGTTTGGGGTGGAGAAGCTCAGGGGGTTCCTCAAGGTGGATCTGATGAGGGTTCCTCCAGGTGGACCTGGGGTTTGGGTGGAGAAGCTCAGGGGGTTCCTCAAGTTGGATCTGGGGTTTGGGATGGAGAAGCTCAGGGGGTTCCTCAAGGTGGATCTGGGGTTTGGGATGGAGAAGCTCAGGGGGTTCCTCAAGTTGGATCTGATGAGGGTTCCTCAAGTTGGATCTGGGGTTTGGGGTGGAGAAGCTCAGGGGGTTCCTCAAGTTGGATCTGATGAGGGTTCCTCAAAGTGGACCTGGGGTTTGGGGTGGAGAAGCTCAAGGTGGATCTGATGAGGGTTCCTCAAGGTGGACCTGGGGTTTGGGATGGAGAACCTCAAGGTGGATCTGATGAGGGCTCCTCGAGGTGGACCTGGGGTTTGGGGTGGAGAACCTCAAGGTGTTCCTCAAGGTGGATCTGATGAGGGTTCCTCAAGGTGGACCTGGGGTTTGGGTGGAGAACCTCAAGGGAGCTCCTCAAGGTGGATCTGATGAGGGCTCCTCAAGGTGAACCTGGGGTTTGGGATGGAGAACCTCAAGGTGGATCTGATGAGGGCTCCTCAAAGTGGACCTGGGGTTTGGGGTGGAGAACCTCAAGGTGTTCCTCAAGGTGGATCTGATGAGGGTTCCTCAAGGTGGACCTGGGGTTTGGGTGGAGAACCTCAAGGGAGCTCCTCAAGGTGGATCTGATGAGGGCTCCTCAAGGTGAACCTGGGGTTTGGGATGGAGAACCTCAAGGTGGATCTGATGAGGGCTCCTCGAGGTGGACCTGGGGTTTGGGGTGGAGAAGCTCAGGGGGTTCCTCAAGGTGGATCTGGGATTTGGGGTGGAGAAGCTCAGGGGGTTCCTCAAGTTGGATCTGATGAGGGATCCTCGAGGTGGACCTGGGGTTTGGGGTGGAGAAGCTCAGGAGGTTCCTTGAAGTGGATCTGGGGTTTGGGATGGAGAACCTCAAGGTGGATCTGATGAGGGATCCTCAAGGTGGACCTGGGGTTTGGGGTGGAGAAGCTCAGGGGGTTCCTCAAGGTGGATCTGATGAGGGATCCTCAAGGTGGACCTGGGATTTGGGGTGGAGAAGCTCAGGGGGTTCCTCGAAGTGGATCTGATGAGGGTTCCTCGAGGTGGACCTGGGGTTTGGGATGGAGAAGCTCAGGGGGTTCCTCAAGGTGGATCTGATGAGGGATCCTCGAGGTGGACCTGGGGTTTGGGGTGGAGAACCTCAAGGTGTTCCTCAAGGTGGATCTGGGGTTTGGGATGGAGAAGCTCAAGGTGGATCTGATGAGGGTTCCTCGAGGTGGACCTGAGGTTTGGGGTGGAGAAGCTCAAGGTGGATCTGGGGTTTGGGGTGGAGAAGCTCAGGGGGTTCCTCAAGGTGGATCTGATGAGGGTTCCTCGAGGTGGATCTGGGGTTTGGGTGGAGAAGCTCAGGGGGTTCCTCGAAGTGGATCTGATGAGGGTTCCTCGAGGTGGATCTGGGGTTTGGATGGAGAACCTCAAGGTGTTCCTCTAAGTGGATCTGGGGTTTGGATGGAGAAGCTCAAGGTGGACCTGGGGTTTGGATGGAGAAGCTCAAGGTGGATCTGGTGTTTGGATGGAGAAGCTCAAGGTGGATCTGGTGTTTGGATGGAGAAGCTCAAGGTGGATCTGGGGTTTGGGGGTGGAGAACCTCAAGGTGGATCTGGGGTTTGGATGGAGAAGCTCAAGGTGGATCTGGGGTTTGGATGGAGAAGCTCAAGGTGGATCTGGGGTTTGGATGGAGAAGCTCAAGGTGTTCCTCTAAGTGGATCTGGGGTTTGGATGAAGAACCTCAAGGTGGATCTGGTGTTTGGATGGAGAAGCTCAAGGTGGATCTGGGGTTTGGGGGTGGAGAACCTCAAGGTGGATCTGGGGTTTGGATGGAGAAGCTCAAGGTGGATCTGGGGTTTGGATGCAGAACCTCAAGGTGGATCTGGGGCTTGGATGGAGAAGCTCAAGGTGGATCTGGGGTTTGGATGAAGAACCTCAAGGTGGATCTGGGGTTTGGATGAAGAACCTCAAGGTGGATCTGGGGTTTGGATGAAGAACCTCAAGGTGGACCTGGGGTTTGGATGAAGAACCTCAAGGTGGATCTGGGGTTTGGATGGAGAAGCTCAAGGTGGATCTGGGGTTTGGATGGAGAAGCTCAAGGTGGATCTGGGGTTTGGATGGAGAAGCTCAAGGTGGACCTGGGGTTTGGATGGAGAAGCTCAAGGTGGATCTGGGGTTTGGATGGAGAAGCTCAAGGTGGATCTGGGGTTTGGATGGAGAAGCTCAAGGTGGATCTGGGGTTTGGGGGTGGAGAACCTCAAGGTGGATCTGGGGTTTGGATGAAGAACCTCAAGGTGGATCTGGGGTTTGGACGGAGAACCTCCAGAACTTTCCCGTTTTCCCAGGATGAGATCCACCTCCTCCACGACGACCGCGGGCCCGTGCTGGAGTCCCTGGTGGCCAGGGCCATCAGGAACATCGAGATGACGCAGGAGGACGTGCGGCTGGTGGGGCTCAGCGCCACCCTGCCCAACTACGAGGACGTGGCCACCTTCCTCCGCGTGGACCCCGCCAAGGGCCTCTTCTACTTCGACAACAGGTACCGGGAACAGCCGGAAAAGATGGAATTCCAGCTGGGATTCTGTCCGTGTTTCCAGCTGGAACTTCATCCCTGTTTCCAGCTGGAATTCCAGATGGGATTCCATCCCTGTTTCCAGCTGGAATTCCAGATGGGATCCCGTCCGTGTTTCCAGCTGGAACTTTGTCCGTGTTTCCAGCTGGGATTCTGTCCGTGTTTCCAGCTGGAATTCCAGATGGGATTCTGTCCGTGTTTCCAGCTGGAATTCCAGATGGGATCCCGTCCGTGTTTCCAGCTGGAACTTCATCCCTGTTTCCAGCTGGAATTCCAGATGGGATCCCGTCCGTGTTTCCAGCTGGAACTTCATCCCTGTTTCCAGCTGGAATTCCAGCTGGGATTCCATCCCTGTTTCCAGCTGGGATTCTGTCCGTGTTTCCAGCCGGAATTCCAGCTGGGATTCTGTCCGTGTTTCCAGCCGGAATTCCAGCTGGGATTCCATCCCTGTTTCCAGCTGGAATTCCAGATGGGATTCCATCCCTGTTTCCAGCTGGAATTCCAGCTGGGATCCCGTCCGTGTTTCCAGCTGGAATTCCAGCTGGGATTCTGTCCGTGTTTCCAGCTGGAATTCCAGCTGGGATTCTGTCCTATTCCAGCTGGAATTCCATCCCGTCCGTGTTTCCAGCTGGAATTCCAGCTGGGATCCCGTCCCGTGTTTCCAGCTGGAATTCCAGCTGGGATTCCCGTCCGTGTTTCCAGCTGGAATTCCATCCGTGTTTCCAGCTGGAATTCCAGCTCCATTTCCACTGTGTTCCAGCTGGAATTCCAGCTGGGATTCTGTCTGTGTTTTCCAGCTGGAATTCCATCCATTCCCTGTTTCCAGCTGGAATTCCAGCTGGGATTCTGTCTGTGTTTCCAGCTGGAACTTCATCCCTGTTTCCAGCTGGGATTCCAGCTGGGATCCCGTCCGTGTTTCCAGTTGGAATTCCAGCTGGAACTTCATCCCTGTTTCCACTTGGAATTCCATCTCCATTTCCACTTGGAATGCCATCCCCATTCCCAGCTGGAATTCCATCCGTGTTTAAAGCTGGAATTCCATTCCCATTCCCAGCTGGAATTCCATCCACGTTTAAATCTGGAATTCCATCTCCATTCCCAGCTGGAACTTCATCCCTGTTTCCATTTGGAATTCCATCTCCATTTCCACTTGGAATGCCATCCCCATTCCCAGCTGGAATTCCATCCATGTTTAAAGCTGGAATTCCATCCCCATTCCCAGCTGGAATTCCATCCGTGTTTAAAGCTGGAATTCCATCCCCATTCCCAGCTGGAACTTCATCCATGTTTCCATTTGGAATTCCATCTCCATTTCCACTTGGAATTCCATCCCCATTCCCAGCTGGAACCTCATCCCTATTTCCAGCTGGAATTCCATCCCTGTTTCCAGCTGGAATTCCAGATTGGATCCCGTCCGTGTTTCCAGCTGGGATTCCAGCTGGGATTCTGTCCGTGTTTCCAGCTGGGATTCTGTCCGTGTTTCCAGCTGGAATTCCAGCTGGGATTCTGTCCGTGTTTCCAGCTGGGATTCTGTCCGTGTTTCCAGCTGGGATTCTGTCTGTGTTTCCAGCTGGGATTCCGTCCGTGTTTCCAGTTGGAATTCCAGCTGGAACTTCATCCCTGTTTCCACTTGGAATTCCATCTCCATTTCCACTTGGAATGCCATCCCCATTCCCAGGAATTCCATCTCCATTCCCAGCTGGAATTCCATCCCCATTCCCAGGAATTCCATCCCCATTCCCAGGAATTCCATCTCCATTCCCAGGAATTCCATCTCCATTCCCAGGAATTCCATTCCCAGGAATTCCATCTCCATTCCCAGGAATTCCATCTCCATTCCCAGGAATTCCATCCCCATTCCCAGGAATTCCATTCCCAGGAATTCCATCTCCATTCCCATGAATTCCATCCCCATTCCCAGCTGGAATTCCATCCCCATTCCCAGGAATTCCATCCCCATTCCCAGGAATTCCATCTCCATTCCCAGGAATTCCATCCCCATTCCCAGGAATTCCATCCCCATTCCCAGGAATTCCATCCCCATTCCCAGGAATTCCATCTCCATTCCCAGGAATTCCATCTCCATTCCCAGGAATTCCATCTCCATTCCCAGGAATTCCATCCCCATTCCCAGGAATTCCATCCCCATTCCCAGGAATTCCATCTCCATTCCCAGGAATTCCATCCCCATTCCCAGGAATTCCATTCCCAGGAATTCCATCTCCATTCCCAGGAATTCCATCTCCATTCCCAGGAATTCCATCCCCATTCCCAGGAATTCCATTCCCAGGAATTCCATCCCCATTCCCAGGAATTCCATCCCCATTCCCAGGAATTCCATCTCCATTCCCAGGAATTCCATCCCCATTCCCAGAAATTCCATCCCCATTCCCAGGAATTCCATCCCCATTCCCAGGAATTCCATCCCCATTCCCAGGAATTCCATTCCCATTCCCAGGAATTCCATCCCCATTCCCAGGAATTCCATCTCCATTCCCAGGAATTCCATTCCCAGGAATTCCATCCCCATTCCCAGGAATTCCATCTCCATTCCCAGGAATTCCATTCCCAGGAATTCCATCTCCATTCCCAGGAATTCCATCTCCATTCCCAGGAATTCCATCTCCATTCCCAGGAATTCCATCCCCATTCCCAAGAATTCCATCCCCATTCCCAAGAATTCCATCCCCATTCCCAGGAATTCCATCCCCATTCCCAGGAATTCCATTCCCAGGAATTCCTTCCCCATTCCCAGGAATTCCATCTCCATTCCCAGGAATTCCTTCCCCATTCCCAGGAATTCCATCCCCATTCCCAGGAATTCCTTCCCCATTCCCAGGAATTCCATCCCCATTCCCAGGAATTCCATCCCCATTCCCAGGAATTCCATCTCCATTCCCAGGAATTCCATCTCCATTCCCAGGAATTCCATCTCCATTCCCAGGAATTCCATTCCCAGGAATTCCTTCCCCATTCCCAGCATTTTTGGGAATCTCGGAATGGCTCGGGTTGGAAGGATTTGGGTTTTCCATGGAATCTGAGAGGACCAAGAATGGATTTTTCCCTCTTTTTCCCATCCCTGATTTATTGGGAATTGTCTTTTTTGGGATGAGGGGAATTCCTGGATGAATTCCATCTGGAATTAACGGGATTAAAAACCGGGAAAAACGGATTTTCCATCTTTTCCAGCAGAAATTCATGGATTTTTCCAGGATTTTACACCCCCCAAAAAAAATCAAATCCTGGAGAAATCATGGAATCATCGGAAAAAATTCCCAATCCGGGCTGATCCCGCTTCCCAAAATCCCCTTTTCCCTCAGATATCCCAGAAATCCCGGGAAAAACCACCCAAAAATCCGGGAAAAGCGATTCCCAACGGAATTAAAGCACGGAAAAACCGGGATAACCTTTTTTTTTTGGTGGGAAAATTCCCCTTTTCCATGGAATTTTTCTCTTCCCGTTCCCAGTTTCCGACCGGTCCCTCTGGAGCAGACTTACGTGGGAATCACGGAGAAAAAAGCGATCAAGCGTTTCCAGATCATGAACGAGATCGTCTACGAGAAAATCATGGAGCACGCCGGGAAAAATCAGGTTGGAGCCCTCATTCCCAAATTTTTCCTTAATCTTGGGAAAAAAAATGGGATTTTCCCTTTAAAAAATGGGATTTTCCCTTTTTTTTCCTTAATTTTAGGGGGAAAAAATGGGATTTTTCCATTAAAAAATGGGATTTTCCCTTTAAAAAATGGGATTTTTCCATTTAAAAATGGGATTTTCCCCTTTTTTTCCTTAATTTTAGGGGAAAAAAATGGGATTTTCTCTTTAAAAATGGGATTTTCCCTTTAAAAAATGGGATTTTGCCTTTTTTTTCCTTAATTTTAGGGGAAAAAATGGGATTTTTCCATTAAAAAATGGGGTTTTCCATTAAAAAATGGGATTTTGCCTTTTTTTTTCTTTTTTTTCTTAATTTTAAGGGAAAAAAATTGGATTTTTCCATTAGAACTTGGGATTTTCCCTTTAAAAAATGGGATTTTCCCATTAAAAAATGGGATTTTGCCTTTTTTTTCCTTAATTTTAGGGGAAAAAAATGGGATTTTCCCTTTAAAAATGGGATTTTCCCTTTAAAAAATGGGATTTTGCCTTTTTTTTCCTTAATTTTAGGGGAAAAAAATGGATTTTCCTATTAAAAAATGGGATTTTTCCATTAAAAAATGGGATTTTTCCATTAAAAAATGGGATTTTCCCTTTTTTTTCTTAATTTTAGGGGAAAAAAATGGATTTTCCTATTAAAAAATGGGATTTTTCCATTAAAAAATGGGATTTTTCCATTAAAAAATGGGATTTTCCCTTTTTTTTCCTTAATTTTAGGGGAAAAAATGGAATTTTCCCATTAAAAAATGGGATTTTTCCCTTTTTTTTTCCTTAATTTTAGGGGGTAAAAATGGGATTTTTCCATTAAAAAATGGGATTTTCCCACTGTTTTCCTTAATTTTAGGGGAAAAAATGGGATTTTCCCTTTTATTTCCTTTTTTTCCTTAGTCTTAGGGATAAAAAATGGGATTTTCCCATTAAAAAAATGGGATTTTTCCTTTTTTTTTCCTTAATTTTAGGGGAAAAAATGGGATTTTCCCTTTTTTTCTTTTTTTTCTAAATTTTAAAGGAAAAAAAAGGGATTTTCCCCATTAAAAAATGGGATTTTTCCCATTAAAAAATGGGATTTTTTTCCATTAAAAAATGGGATTTTGGCCTTTTTTTTTTTTTTTTTTTTTTTTCCTTAATTTTAGGGGAAAAAAATGGATTTTCCTATTAAAAAATGGGATTTTTTCCATTAAAAAATGGGATTTTCCCTTTTTTTTTTTCCTTAATTTTAGGGGAAAAAATGGGATTTTCCCATTAAAAAAATGTGATTCTTCCTTTTTTTTTCCTTATTTTTAGGGGAAAAAATGGGATTTTTTCTTTTTTTCTTTTTTTTCTTAATTTTAAGGGAAAAAAATGGGATTTTCCCTTTAAAAATGGGATTTTCCCTTTAAAAAATGGGATTTTCCCTTTTTTTTCCTTAATTTTAGGGGAAAAAATGGGATTTTTCCATTAAAAATGGGATTTTCCCATTAAAAAATGGGGTTTTCCATTAAAAAATGGGATTTTGCCGTTTTTTTTCTTTTTTTTCTTAATTTTAAGGGAAAAAAATGGGATTTTCCCATTATAAAATTGGATTTTCCCATTAAAAAATGGGTTTTTTCCATTGTAAAATGGGATTTTCCCATTAAAAAAAGGGATTTTCCCTTTTTTTTCTTAATTTTAGGGGAAAAAAATGGATTTTCCTATTAAAAATGGGATTTTTCCTTTAAAAAATGGGATTTTTCCATTAAAAAATGGGATTTTCCCAATAAAAAATGGGATTTTTCCATTAAAAAATGGGATTTTCCCTTTTTTTTCTTAATTTTAGGGGAAAAAAATGGATTTTCCTATTAAAAAATGGGATTTTCCCTTTAAAAAAATGGGATTTTCCCTTTAAAAAATGGGATTTTCCCTTTAAAAAAATGGGATTTTCCCTTTTAAAAAATGGGATGTTCCCTTTAAAAAATGGGATTTTGCCTTTTTTTTCCCCTTAATCCTAGGGAAAAAAAATTGGGATTTTCCCACTTTTCCATCCCTGATTAATCAGGAATTGTCCCTTTGGAATTCAGGGAATTCTTTGGGATTAATCCCAGATTTTTTCCCATGGGAAATCCTGGATTGGGCTGGGAATATTTGTGTTTTCCATGGAATTCCAGAGGATAAAAATTGGATTTTCCCTCTTTTCCAGCCCTGATTAATCAGGAATTATCTCTTTGGGGTTCAGGGAATTCTTTGGGATTAATCCCAGATCTCTTCCCATCGGAACTCCTGGATCAGGTTGGGTTTTCCATGGAATTCCAGAGGATAAAAATTGGATTTTCCCACTTTTCCAGCCCTGATTAATCAGGAATTGTTCCTTTGGAATTCAGGGAATTTTTGGAATCCACACCTGGATTAATCCCAGATTTTTTTCCCATGGGAAATCCTGGATTGGGCTGGGAATATTTGGGTTTTCCATGGAATTTCAGAGGATAAAAATGGATTTTCCCACTTTTCCATCCCTGATTAATCAGGAATTGTCCCTTTGGAATTCAGGGAATTCTTTGGGATTAATCCCAGATCTCTTCCCATCGGAACTCCTGGATCAAATCGGGAGAATTTGAGTTTTCCATGGAATTTCAGAGCACAAAAACTGGATTTTCCCACTTTTCCTGCCTGGATTAATCAGGAATTATCCCTTTGGAATTCAGGGAATTCTTTGGGATTAATCCCAGATCTCTTCCCATCGGAACTCCTGGATTAGGTTGGGTTTTCCATGGAATTCCAGAGGATAAAAAATGGATTTTCCCACTTTTCCATCCCTGATTAATCAGGAATTATCCCTTTGGAATTCAGGGAATTTTTCGGGATTAATCCCAGATCTCTTCCCATCGGAACTCCTGGATTGGGCTGGGAGAATTTGTGTTTTCCATGGAATTCCAGAGGATAAAAATTGGATTTTCCCTCTTTTCCATCCCTGATTAATCAGGAATTGTCCCTTTGGAATTCAGGGAATTCTTTGGGATTAATCCCAGATCTCTTCCCATCGGAACTCCTGGATCAAATCGGGAGAATTTGAGTTTTCCATGGAATTTCAGAGCACAAAAACTGGATTTTCCCTCTTTTCCATCCCTGATTAATCAGGAATTATCCCTTTGGAATTCAAGGAATTCTTTGGGATTAATCCCAGATTTTTTCCCATGGGAAATCCTGGATTGGGCTGGGAATATTTGGGTTTTCCATGGAATTCCAGAGGACACAAATTGGATTTTCCCACTTTTCCTGCCTGGATTAACCCGGAATTATCCCACCAACACCAAACACCCCGAACCCTTTCCCCACCTCCCGCCTTTTCCCGGGAATTCCCGGCCCATTCCCGCTTTTCCACAGGTGCTGGTGTTCGTGCATTCCCGGAAGGAGACGGGGAAGACGGCGCGGGCGATCCGGGACATGTGCCTGGAGAAGGACACGCTGGGGCTGTTCCTGCGCGAGGGATCGGCCTCCACCGAGGTTCTGCGCACCGAGGCCGAGCAGTGCAAGGTGAGCCCGGGGAAAAAACGGGAAAAATCCGCCAGGAATAACGGATTTTCCAAGGTTTTGTCCCTTGGGATGAAGTGCAAGGTGATCCCGGAAAAAAACGGGAAAAATCCTCCAGGGATAACGGATTTTTCCAAGGTTTTGTCCCTTGGGATGAAGTGCAAGGTGATCCTGAAAAAAAATGGGAAAAATCCTCCAGGGAAAAGGGATTTTTCCAAGGTTTTATCCCTTGGGATGAAGTGCAAGGTGATCCCGGAAAAAAAACGGGAAAAATCCACCAGGGATAACGGATTTTTCCAGGATTTTTTCCATGGAGGAGGTGGAGATGTCGTTGTTGGGTGATCCCAAAAAAAAATGGGAAAAATCCACCAGGAATAACGGATTTTTCCAGGATTTTATTCCTGATGTCACTGAGGGATTTGAGGGATGAAGTGCAAGGTGATCCCGGGGAAAAAACGGGAAAAATCCGCCAGGAAAAAGGGATTTTTCCAGGATTTTATTCCTGATGTCACTGAGGGATTTGAGGGATGAAGTGCAAGGTGATCCCGAAAAAAAACGGGAAAAATCCGCCAGGAATAACGGATTTTTCCAAGGTTTTGTCCCTTGGGATAAAGTGCAAGGTGATCCCAAAAAAAAACCGGGAAAAATCCTCCAGGAATAACGGATTTTTCCAAGGTTTTATCCCTTGGGATGAAGTGCAAGGTGATCCCGGAAAAAAAACGGGAAAAATCTGCCAGGGATAACGGATTTTTCCAAGGTTTTGTCCCTTGGGATGAAGTGCAAGGTGATCCTGAAAAAAAAACGGGAAAAATCCGCCAGGGATAACGGATTTTTCCAGGATTTTATTCCTGATGTCACTGAGGGATTTGAGGGATGAAGTGCAAGGTGATCCCGGAAAAAAACCGGGAAAAATCCTCCAGGGAAAAGGGATTTTCCAGGATTTTTTCCATGGAGGAGGTGGAGATGTCGTTGTTGGGTGATCCCGGAAAAAAACCGGGAAAAATCCTCCAGGAATAACGGATTTTTCCAGGATTTTATTCCTGATGTCACTGAGGGATTTGAGGGATGAAGTGCAAGGTGATCCCGGAAAAAAACCGGGAAAAATCCTCCAGGGATAACGGATTTTTCCAGGGATTTATCCCTTGGGATGAAGTGTAAGGTGATCCCGGAAAAAAACGGGAAAAATCCGCCAGGAATAACGGATTTTTCCAAGATTTTTTTCCTGATGTCACTGAGGGATTTGAGGGATGAAGTGCAAGGTGAGCCCGGGGAAAAAACGGGAAAAATCCTCCAGGGATAACGGATTTTTCCAGGGATTTATCCCTTGGGATGAAGTGCAAGGTGATCCCGGAAAAAAAACGGGAAAAATCCGCCAGGGATAACGGATTTTTCCAGGATTTTATTCCTTGGGATGAAGTGCAAGGTGATCCCGGAAAAAAACCGGGAAAAATCCTCCAGGGAAAAGGGATTTTCCAGGATTTTTTCCATGGAGGAGGTGGAGATGTCGTTGTTGGGTGATCCCAAAAAAAATGGGAAAAATCCACCAGGGAAAAGGGATTTTTCCAGGGATTTATCCCTTGGGATGAAGTGCAAGGTGATCCTGGAAAAAAACGGGAAAAATCCGCCAGGGAAAAGGGATTTTTCCAGGATTTTATTCCTGATGTCACTGAGGGATTTGAGGGATGAAGTGCAAGGTGATCCTGGAAAAAAAACGGGAAAAATCCGCCAGGGAAAAGGGATTTTTCCAAGGATTTATCCCTTGGGATGAAGTGCAAGGTGATCCCGGAAAAAAACGGGAAAAATCCTCCAGGGATAACGGATTTTTCCAGGATTTTATTCCTGATGTCACTGAGGGATTTGAGGGATGAAGTGCAAGGTGATCCTGGAAAAAAAACGGGAAAAATCCGCCAGGGATAACGGATTTTTCCAAGGTTTTGTCCCTTGGGATGAAGTGCAAGGTGATCCCAAAAAAAAACGGGAAAAATCCGCCAGGGATAACGGATTTTTCCAAGGTTTTATCCTCTTGGGATGAAGTGCAAGGTGATCCCGGAAAAAAAACGGGAAAAATCCTCCAGGAATAACGGATTTTTCCAGGATTTTTTTCCTGATGTCACTGAGGGATTTGAGGGATGAAGTGCAAGGTGATCCCGGAAAAAAAACGGGAAAAATCCGCCAGGGAAAAGGGATTTTCCAGGATTTTTTTCCATGGAGGAGGTGGAGATGTCGTTGTTGGGTGATCCCGAAAAAAAACCGGGAAAAATCCTCCAGGAATAACGGATTTTTCCAAGGTTTTATTCCTGATGTCACTGAGGGATTTGAGGGATGAAGTGCAAGGTGATCCCGGAAAAAAAACGGGAAAAATCCACCAGGGATAACGGATTTTTCCAAGATTTTATCCTCTTGGGATGAAGTGCAAGGTGAGCCCGGAAAAAAACGGGAAAAATCCTCCAGGAATAACGGATTTTTCCAGGATTTTATTCCTGATGTCATTGAGGGATTTGAGGGATGAAGTGCAAGGTGATCCTGGAAAAAAAACGGGAAAAATCCGCCAGGGAAAAGGGATTTTCCAGGATTTTATCCAGGGAAAAATGGAATTATTTGGGAAAATTTGGGAAAATTTGGGAAAAAATTGGGGAAATTTGGGAAAATTTGGGAAAATTATTTCTTTATCCAGGGAAAAGATGGAATTATTTGGGAAAATTTGGGAAAATTTGGGAAAAAATTGGGAAAATTTGGGAAAAATTTGAGAAAAATTGGGAAAATTTGGGAAAAAATTGGGAAAAAAATTTGGGAAAAATTTGGGAAAATTTGGGAAAAAATTGGGAAAAATTGGGAAAATTATTTCTTTATCCAGGGAACAGATGGAATTATTTGGGGAAAATCTGAGAAAAATTGGGGAAATTTGGGAAAATTTGGGAAAAAAATTGGGAAAAAATTAGGAAAAAATTGGGAAAATAATTTCTTTATCCAGGGAAAATTTGGGGAATTATCAGGAAAATTTGGGAAAATTTGGGAAAATTGGGGAAAAAATTGGGAAAAATTTGGGATAAAATTGTGAAAAAATTGTGAAAAATTTGGGAAAAAATTGTGAAAAATTTGGGATAAATTTGGGAAAATGATTTCTTTATCCAGGGAAAAGATGGAATTATTTGGGAAAAAATTTGGGAAAAATTGGGAAAATTTGGGGAAAAATCTGAGGAAAATTTGGGAAAATTTGGGAAAAAATTGGGGAAATTTGGGAAAATTTGGGAAAATTTGGGAAAATTATTTCTTTATCCAGGGAAAATTTGGGAAAATTCGGGAAAATCCCTTGAGCAAAAATCCGTCGGATCCCAAATTCCCAAGGAAATTCGCTCCAGATCCGCCGCTCCCGGATTCCTGTTCCGTCTTTTCCAGCCCTCTCTTCCCGTCCCAAACTTTCCCTTCGGATTTTCCCGCTTTTCCCGTTTTTCCGGGAATTATTTGGGATGGGTTTTTCCCGCAGAACCTGGAGCTGAAGGATTTGCTTCCCTACGGATTCGCCGTCCTTTGGGAAAATCTGGAAAAAATTGGGAAAGCTGGTTCTTTATCCAGGGAAAATTTGGAGTTATTTGGGAAAATTTGGGAAAATTCCTTGAGGAAAAGCAATTTCCAGCCCTTTATCCAGGGAAAAATGGAATTATTTGGGAAAATTTGGGAAAAATTGGGAAAAATTGGGAAAATTATTTCTTTATCCAGGGAAAAGATGGAAAAATTTGGGAAAATTTGGGAAAATTGGGAAAATTTGGGAAAATTGGTGAAAAAATGGCAAAAAATAGGGGAAAAATTGGGGGAAAATTGGGAAAAAATTGGGAAAATTTGGGGAAAAATTGGGAAAATTCCTTGAGGAAAAGCAATTTCCAGCCCTTTATCCAGGGAAAAGATGGAAAATTTGGGAAAAAATTTGGGAAAATTGGGGAAATTTGGGAAAAAAAATTTGGGAAAATTTGGGAAAAAAATGGAAAAAATTTGGGAAAAATTGAGAAAAATCAGGAAAAAAATTGGGAAAATTTGGGAAAAATCTGGGAAAAAATTGGGAAATTATTTCTTTATCCAGGGAAAAGATGGGAAAATTTGGGAAAATCGGGAAAAAATTTGGGGAAAATCTGAGAAAAATTGGGGAAAAAAATTGGGGAAATTTGGGCTAAAATTGGGAAAAATTTTGGGAAAAATTGGGAAAATGATTTCTTTATCCAGGGAAAAGATGGAATTATTCAGGAAAATTTGGGAAAATCAGGAAAATTTGGGAAAATTTGGGAAAATTCGGGAAAATCCCTTGAGCAAAAATCCGTCGGATCCCAAATTCCCAAGGAAATTCGCTCCAGATCCGCCGCTCCCGGATTCCTGTTCCGTCTTTTCCAGCCCTCTCTTCCCATCCCAAACTTCCCCTTCGGATTTTCCCGCTTTTCCCGTTTTTCCGGGAATTATTTGGGATGGGTTTTTCCCGCAGAACCTGGAGCTGAAGGATTTGCTTCCCTACGGATTCGCCATCCACCACGCCGGAATGACGCGCGTCGACCGCACGCTGGTGGAAGATCTTTTCGCGGATAAACACATCCAGGTGGGATCGGAATTCCGGGATTAAAAATTCCATGGGATTAAAAATTCCATGGGATTAAAAATTCCATGGGATTAAAAATTCCATGGGATTTCATTGGAATGGGGCTCCGATGTGGGGGAAAAAACGGGATTTTTCCAGAGGGATGTGGAGAAAAAAGGGGAATTTTTTTGGGGATATTTGAGGGGGCGTGGGAAGGGAAAAGCGGGAAAAGGGAATTTGGGAAAATCAGATTTTTTTTGGGGAATTTTGTATCAGGAAAATCGGATTTTTTTGGGAATTTGGAATGAAGAAAATCAGATTTTTTTTGGGAATTTTGTATCAGGAAAATCGGATTTTTTTGGGAATTTAACACCAGGAAAATCAGATTTTTTTGGGAATTGAGGACCAGGAAAATCAGATTTTTTTGGGAATTTGGCACCAGGAAAAGCAGATTGTTTTGGGAATTTGGAATGAGGAAAATCAGATTTTTTTGGGAATTGAGGACCAGGAAAATCAGATTTTTTTGGGAATTTAACACCAGGAAAATCAGATTTTTTTGGGAATTTGGAATGAAGAAAATCAGATTTTTTTGGGAATTTTGTATCAGGAAAATCGGATTTTTTTTGGAATTTAACACCAGGAAAAGCAGATTTTTTTGGGAATTTTGTATCAGGAAAATCAGATTTTTTTGGGAATTTTGTATCAGGAAATCAGATTTTTTTGGGAATTTGGAATGAGGAAAATCGGATTTTTTTGGGAATTTAACACCAGGAAAATCAGATTTTTTTTGGAATTTGGGATGAGGAAAATCAGATTTTTTGGGGAATTTTGGAATGAAGAAAATCGGATTTTTTGGGGAATTTGGAATGAAGAAAATCAGAATTTTTTGGGAATTGAGGACCAGGAAAATCGGATTTTTTTTGGAATTTGGGATGAGGAAAATCAGATTTTTTTGGGAATTTCGGTTCCTGGGTGGATTTGGAGGTTCCTGCTGGATCTGATCCCAGTTTTTGGATGGATTTGGAGGTTCCTGGGTGGATTTGGAGGTTCCTGCTGGATCTGATCCCAGTTTTTGGATGGATTTGGAGGTTTTTGGATGAATTTGGAGGTTTTTGGGATGAATTTGGAGGTTCCTGCTGGATCTGATCCCAGTTTTGGATGGATTTGGAGCTCCTGCTGGATCTGATCCCAGTTTTTGGATGAATTTGGAGGTTTTTAGATGAATTTGGAGGTTTTTGGATGAATTTGAAGGTTTTTGGATGAATTTGGAGGTTCCTGCTGGATCTGATCCCAGTTTTGGGATGAATTTGGAGGTTTTGGGATGAATTTGGAGGTTTTTGGGATGAATTTGGAGTTCCTGCTGGATCTGATCCCAGTTTTGGATGAATTTGGAGGTTTTTGGATGAATTTGGAGTTCCTGCTGGATCTGATCCCAGTTTTGGATGGATTTGGAGGTTTTTGGGATGAATTTGGAGTTCCTGCTGGATCTGATCCCAGTTTTGGATGAATTTGGAGGTTTTTGGATGAATTTGGAGGTTCCTGCTGGATCTGATCCCAGTTTTTGGATGAATTTGGAGGTTTTGGGATGAATTTGGAGGTTTTTGGATGAATTTGGAGGTTCCTGCTGGATCTGATCCCAGTTTTTGGATGGATTTGGAGGTTTTTGGATGAATTTGGAGCTCCTGCTGGATCTGATCCCAGTTTTGGATGGATTTGGAGTTCCTGCTGGATCTGATCCCGCTTTTCCTGCAGGTCCTGGTGTCCACGGCCACGCTGGCGTGGGGCGTGAACCTGCCGGCGCACACGGTGATCATCAAAGGCACGCAGGTGTACAGCCCGGAAAAGGGACGCTGGACCGAGCTGGGAGCGCTCGACATCCTCCAGGTGGGACCATCCTGGATCATCCCTCAGGAATTCCATTCCCAAACCCCCCTGAGATAATTCCTCCAGAATTCCAAACCTAAACCTTCCTGAGATAATTCCTCCAGAATTCCATGCCCAGATCCATCTCAGACAATTCCATTCCCAAACCCTCCTGAGATAATTCCTCCAGAATTCCATTCCCAAACCCCCCTGAGATAATTCCTCCAGAATTCCATTCCCAAACCCTCCTGAGATAATTCCTCCAGAATTCCATGCCCAGATCCATCTCAGACAATTCCATTCCCAAACCCCCCTGAGATAATTCCTCCAGAATTCCATTCCCAAACCCCCCTGAGATAATTCCTCCAGAATTCCATGCCCAGATCCATCTCTGACAATTCCATTCCCAAACCCCCCTGAGATAATTCCTCCAGAATTCCATTCCCAAACCCCCCTGAGATAATTCCTCCAGAATTCCATGCCCAGATCCATCTCAGACAATTCCATGCCCAAACCCATCCCAGATAATCCATCAAGAATTCCATACCCAAACCCCCCTGAGATAATTCCTCCAGAATTCCATTCCCAAACCCTCCTGAGATAATTCCTCCAGAATTCCATTCCCAAACCCTCCTGAGATAATTCCTCCAGAATTCCATTCCCAAACCCCCCTGAGATAATTCCTCCTGCGCCAATCCCTGAAGATCCCCGGAATTCCGGATTTTTCCCGCTTGCAGATGCTGGGCCGTGCCGGGAGGCCGCAGTACGACACCAAAGGAGAAGGAATTCTCATCACTTCCCACGGAGAGCTCCAGTATTACCTGTCCCTGCTCAACCAGCAGCTCCCCATCGAGAGCCAGATGGTGGCCAAGCTCCCGGACATGCTCAACGCCGAGGCCGTGCTCGGAAACGTCCAGAACGCCAAGGTCCGTCGGAATTCCCGCTTTTTCCGTGGGATTTGTGGCCGTGGTTCCGTCTCCGGGCGGGGATTTGGGGTTTTTTAGGGTGTTTTGGGGTTTTTTAGGGTGTTTTGGGGGGTTTTTTAGGGTGTTGTTGGGGTTTTTTAGGGTGTTGTTGGTTTTTTTTAGGGTGTTTTGGAGTTTTTTTTAGGGTGTTGTTGGGTTTTTTTAGGGTGTTGTTGGTGTTTTTTAGGGTGTTGTTGGGGTTTTTAGGGTGTTTTGGAGGTTTTTAGGGTGTTTTGGAGGTTTTTAGGATGTTGTTGGGGTTTTTAGGGTGTTGGGGTTTTTAGGGTGTTGGGGTTTTTTAGAGTGTTGTTGGGATTTTTAGGGTGTTGTTGGGGTTTTTAGGGTGTTTTGGGGGTTTTTAGGATGTTGTTGGGGTTTTTTAGGGTGTTTTGGAGGTTTTTTTAGGGTGTTGTTGGTGTTTTTTAGGGTGTTTTGGAGGTTTTTTAGGGTGTTGTTGGTGTTTTTTAGGGTGTTTTGGAGGTTTTTAGGGTGTTGTTGGGGGTTTTTAGGGTGTTGTTGGGGTTTTTTAGGGTGTTTCGGGGTTTTTTAGGGTGTTGTTGGGGTTTTTAGGGTGTCGTTGGGGTTTTTTAGGGTGTTTTGGGGTTTTTTAGGGTGTTGTTGGGGTTTTTTAGGGTGTTGTTGGGGATTTTTAGGATGTTTTGGGGTTTTTTAGGGTGTTGTTGGTGTTTTTTAGGGTGTTGCTGGGGTTTTTTAGGGTGTTTTGGGTTTTTTTAGGGTGTGGCTGGGGTTTTTAGGGTGTTTCGGGGGTTTTTAGGGTGTTTTGCGGTTTTTTAGGGTGTTTTGGGGGGTTTTTTTGGGTGTTTTGGTGTTTTTTAGGTTGTTGTTGAGGTGTTTTAGGTTGTTTTGGGGTTTTTTAGGGTGTTCGGATTTTTTAGGGTGTTTTTTACGGTGTTTTGGTGTTTTTTAGGGTGTTGTTGGGGTTTTTTAGGGTGCTGTTGGGGTTTTTAGGGTGTTGGGGTTTTTTAGGGTGTTGTTGCTGTTTTTTAGGGTGTTGTTGGGGTTTTTAGGGTGTTTTGGGGTTTTTTAGGGTGTTTTGGGGTTTTTTAGGGTGTTGTTGGTGTTTTTAGGGTGTTTGGAGTTTTTTTTAGGGTGTTGTTGGGGTTTTTTAGGCTATTGTTGGGGTGTTTTGGGGTGTTTTGGGGTTTTTTAGGGGGTTTTGGGGATTTTTAGGGGGTTTTGGGGTTTTTTTAGGGTGTTGTTGGGAGTGGAAAAACAGGGAAAAGGTTGGGGGTGGTTTACGGTTGATTCCGGAATGTTTTCCCGGAGATGTGGGGGGAGGTGAGGGAAGGGAATTGGGAGCCAGGAAAAGCAGATTTCCTTGGGAATTCCGTACAGGAAAACAGATTTCCTTGGGAATTCCGTACAGGAAAACAGATTTCCTTGGGAATTCCATTGGGAAAAACAGATTTCCTTGGGAATTCTGTACAGGAAAACAGATTTCCTTGGGAATTCCATTGGGAAAAACAGATTTCCTTGGGAATTCCATACAGGAAAAACAGATTTCCTTGGGAATTCCATTGGGAAAAACAGATTTCCTTGGGAATTCCATACAGGAAAAACAGATTTCCTTGGGAATTCCGTACAGGAAAACAGATTTCCTTGGGAATTCCGTACAGGAAAAACAGATTTCCTTGGGAATTCCATACAGGAAAACAGATTTCCTTGGGAATTCCGTACAGGAAAACAGATTTCCTTGGGAATTCCGTACAGGAAAACAGATTTCCTTGGGAATTCCGTACGGGAAAACAGATTTCCTTGGGAATTCCGTACAGGAAAACAGATTTCCTTGGGAATTCCGTACAGGAAAAACAGATTTCCTTGGGAATTCCATACAGGAAAACAGATTTCCTTGGGAATTCCATACAGGAAAACAGATTTCCTTGGGAATTCTGCACAGGAAAACAGATTTCCTTGTGAATTCCGTTGGGAAAAACAGATTTCCTTGGGAATTCCGTACAGGAAAACAGATTTCCTTGGGAATTCCGTACAGGAAAACAGATTTCCTTGTGAATTCCGTACAGGAAAAACAGATTTCCTTGGGAATTCCGTTGGGAAAAACAGATTTCCTTGGGAATTCTGTACAGGAAAACAGATTTCCTTGGGAATTCTGTACAGGAAAACAGATTTCCTTGGGAATTCCATACAGGAAAACAGATTTCCTTGGGAATTCCATACAGGAAAACAGATTTCCTTGGGAATTCCGTACAGGAAAACAGATTTCCTTGGGAATTCCGTACAGAAAAACAGATTTCCTTGGGAATTCTGCACAGGAAAAACAGATTTCCTTGGGAATTCCGTACAGGAAAACAGATTTCCTTGGGAATTCTGCACAGGAAAAACAGATTTCCTTGGGAATTCCGTACGGGAAAACAGATTTCCTTGGGAATTCCGTACAGGAAAACAGATTTCCTTGGGAATTCTGTACGGGAAAACAGATTTCCTTGGGAATTCTGTACGGGAAAACAGATTTCCTTGGGAATTCTGTACAGATTTCCTTGGGAATTCCATACAGGAAAACAGATTTCCTTGGGAATTCCATACGGAAAAACAGATTTCCTTGGGAATTCTGTACAGGAAAAACAGATTTCCTTGGGAATTCCGTTGGGAAAAACAGATTTCCTTGGGAATTCCATACGGGAAAACAGATTTCCTTGGGAATTCTGTACAGGAAAACAGATTTCCTTGGGAATTCCATACGGAAAAACAGATTTCCTTGGGAATTCCATACAGGAAAACAGATTTCCTTGGGAATTCCATACAGGAAAACAGATTTCCTTGGGAATTCCATACAGGAAAACAGATTTCCTTGGGAATTCCGTACAGGAAAACAGATTTCCTTGGGAATTCCATACAGGAAAACAGATTTCCTTGGGAATTCTGTACAGGAAAACAGATTTCCTTGGGAATTCTGTACGGGAAAACAGATTTCCTTGGGAATTCCATACGGAAAAACAGATTTCCTTGGGAATTCCGTACCGGAAAACAGATTTCCTTGGGAATTCTGTACAGGAAAACAGATTTCCTTGGGAATTCCATACAGGAAAACAGATTTCCTTGGGAATTCTGTACAGGAAAACAGATTTCCTTGGGAATTCCGTTGGGAAAAACAGATTTCCTTGGGAATTCCATACGGGAAAACAGATTTCCTTGGGAATTCTGTACAGATTTCCTTGGGAATTCCATACAGGAAAACAGATTTCCTTGGGAATTCCGTACAGGAAAAACAGATTTCCTTGGGAATTCTGTACAGGAAAACAGATTTCCTTGGGAATTCCGTACAGGAAAACAGATTTCCTTGGGAATTCCGTACGGGAAAACAGATTTCCTTGGGAATTCTGTACAGGAAAAGCAGATTTCCTTGGGAATTCCATACAGGAAAACAGATTTCCTTGGGAATTCCATACAGGAAAAACAGATTTCCTTGGGAATTCCATTCAGGAAAACAGATTTCCTTGGGAATTCCATACAGGAAAAACAGATTTCCT
This sequence comes from Pseudopodoces humilis, assembly GCF_049639895.1. NCBI lineage: Eukaryota > Metazoa > Chordata > Aves > Passeriformes > Paridae > Pseudopodoces > Pseudopodoces humilis. Next base: position 4,810,806 of record NC_142229.1, read on the forward strand.
TGGGAATTCCATTCAGGAAAACAGATTTCCTTGGGAATTCCATACGGAAAAACAGATTTCCTTGGGAATTCTGTACAGATTTCCTTGGGAATTCCATACAGGAAAACAGATTTCCTTGGGAATTCCGTACAGGAAAACAGATTTCCTTGGGAATTCCGTTGGGAAAAACAGATTTCCTGGGAATTCCATTGGGAAAAGCGGATTTCCTGGGAAATGTAGGGCAAGGAAAAACAGATTTCCTGGAAAATTAGGAACCAGGAAAAGCTGATTTCCTGGGAAATTAGAGGCAAGGAAAACCAGCTTTTCTGGGAATTTGGGGTGAGGAAAAGCAGTTTTCCAGGGAAACTGGAAATCAGGAAAATCAGCTTTCCTGGCAAATTTGGAATGAGGAAAAACTCAGGGAAATTTGGCGCCAGGAAAATGAAATTTCCCAATTTTCTGGCTCCGTTTCGCGGGATTTAATTGGGATCAGCTCCACTCTGGAGCTTCCAGGACAGCCCTGGGATAACCCAGGATCCGGGAATTCCGTAGGATGCGGTGAATTGGTTGGGATACACGTACCTGTACATCCGGATGCTCCGCTCTCCGACGCTTTACGGAATTTCCCACGAGGATCTGAAATCGGATCCGCTCCTGGAGCAGCGACGCCTCGACCTCGTCCACACCGCGGCGCTGATGCTCGATAAGAACAACCTGGTGAAGTACGACAAGAAAACCGGGAATTTCCAGGTGGGATGGAGGAAAAAAATTGGGAATTTTTGGGTGGGATGGTGGAAAAAAATTGGGAATTTTTAGGTGGGATGGAGGAAAAAAATTGGGAATTTTTAGTTGGGATGGAGGAAAAAAATTGGGAATTTCTGGGTGGGATGGAGGAAAAAAATTGGGAATTTTTAGGTGGGATGGTGAGAAAATTGGGAATTTTTAGGTGGGATGGAGGAAAAAAATTGGGAATTTTTAGGTGGGATGGAGGAAAAAAATTGGGAATTTTTAGGTGGGATGGTGAGAAAATTGGGAATTTTTAGGTGGGATGGAGGAAAAAAATTGGGAATTTTTAGGTGGGATGGAGGAAAAAATTTGGGGATTTCCAGGTGGGATGGAGGAAAAAAATTGGGAATTTTTAGTTGGGATGGAGGAAAAAAATTGGGAATTTTTAGGTGGGATGGAGGAAAAAAATTGGGAATTTTTGGGTGGGATGGTGGAAAAAAATTGGGAATTTTTTAGGTGGGATGGAGGAAAAAAATTGGGAATTTTTAGGTGGGATGGTGAGAAAATTGGGAATTTTTAGGTGGGATGGAGGAAAAAAATTGGGAATTTTTGGGTGGGATGGAGGAAAAAAATTGGGAATTTTTAGGTGGGATGGTGAGAAAATTGGGAATTTTTAGGTGGGATGGAGGAAAAAAATTGGGAATTTCCAGGTGGGATGGAGGAAAAAAATTGGGAATTTTTAGGTGGGATGGAGGAAAAAAATTGGGAATTTTTAGGTGGGATGGAGGAAAAAAATTGGGAATTTTTAGGTGGGATGGTGAGAAAATTGGGAATTTTTAGGTGGGATGGAGGAAAAAAATTGGGAATTTTTAGGTGGGATGGAGGAAAAAAATTGGGAATTTTTAGTTGGGATGGTGAGAAAATTGGGAATTTTTAGGTGGGATGGAGGAAAAAAATTGGGAATTTTTAGGTGGGATGGAGGAAAAAAATTGGGAATTTTTAGGTGGGATGGAGGAAAAAAATTGGGAATTTTTAGGTGGGATGGAGGAAAAAAATTGGGAATTTTTAGGTGGGATGGTGAGAAAATTGGGAATTTTTAGGTGGGATGGAGGAAAAAAATTGGGAATTTTTAGGTGGGATGGAGGAAAAAAATTGGGAATTTTTAGGTGGGATGGTGAGAAAATTGGGAATTTTTAGGTGGGATGGAGGAAAAAAATTGGGAATTTTTAGGTGGGATGGAGGAAAAAAATTGGGAATTTTTAGGTGGGATGGTGAGAAAATTGGGAATTTTTGTGTGGGATGGAGGAAAAAAATTGGGAATTTCCAGGTGGGATGGAGGAAAAAAATTGGGAATTTTTAGGTGGGATGGTGAGAAAATTGGGAATTTTTAGGTGGGATGGAGGAAAAAAATTGGGAATTTTTGGGTGGGATGGAGGAAAAAAATTGGGAATTTTTGGGTGGGATGGAGGAAAAAAATTGGGAATTTTTGGGTGGGATGGAGGAAAAAAATTGGGAATTTTTAGGTGGGATGGTGAGAAAATTGGGAATTTTTGGGTGGGATGGAGGAAAAAAATTGGGAATTTTTAGGTGGGATGGAGGAAAAAATTTGGGGATTTCCAGGTGGGATGGAGGAAAAAAATTGGGAATTTTTGGGTGGGATGGAGGAAAAAAATTGGGAATTTTTAGGTGGGATGGAGGAAAAAAATTGGGAATTTCCAGGTGGGATGGAGGAAAAAAATTGGGAATTCCTGTGGTTTATCCCGGGAATTCCTGTGGTTCATCCCAACCGTTCCGCTGTTTTCCCGATGGTTCCGGCTGTTGTCCTGACTGTTCCGGCTGTTATCCCAACCGTTCCCATGGTTTTTTCTGACTGTTCCTGTGGTTTATCCTGACTGTTCCTGTGGTTTATTGTGACTGTTCCCGCTGTTATCCCGGCTGTTCCCATGGTTTATTCTGACTGTTCCTGTGGTTTATTGTGACTGTTCCCGCTGTTATCCCGACTGTTCCCATGGTTTATTCTGACTGTTCCCGCTGTTATCCTGACTGTTCCCATGGTTTATTGTGACTGTTCCTGTGGTTTATCCCGGCTGTTCCCATGGTTTATTGTGACTGTTCCGGCTGTTATCCTGACTGTTCCCATGGTTTATTCTGACTGTTCCTGCTGTTATCCCGGCTGTTCCCATGGTTTATTCTGACTGTTCCTGTGGTTTATCCCGGCTGTTCCCATGGTTTATTGTGACTGTTCCGGCTGTTATCCTGACCATTCCCATGGTTTATTGTGACTGTTCCTGCTGTTATCCCGGCTGTTCCCATGGTTTATCCCGACTGTTCCCATGGTTTATTCTGACTGTTCCTGTGGTTTATCCCGGCTGTTCCCGTGGTTTATTCTGACTGTTCCCGCTGTTATCCTGACCATTCCCATGGTTTATTCTGACTGTTCCTGTGGTTTATCCTGACTGTTCCCATGGTTTATTGTGACTGTTCCCGCTGTTATCCTGACTCTTCCCACGGTTTATTCTGACTGTTCCTGTGGTTTATCCCGACTGTTCCCATGGTTTATTCTGACTGTTCCGGCTGTTATCCTGACCATTCCCATGGTTTATTGGGACTGTTCCTGCTGTTATCCCGACTGTTCCCATGGTTTATTCTGACTGTTCCTGTGGTTTATCCCGACTGTTCCCATGGTTTATTGTGACTGTTCCTGCTGTTATCCCGACTGTTCCCATGGTTTATTCTGACTGTTCCTGTGGTTTATCCCGACTGTTCCCATGGTTTATTCTGACTGTTCCGGCTGTTATCCTGACCATTCCCATGGTTTATTGTGACTGTTCCTGCTGTTATCCCGACTGTTCCCATGGTTTATTCTGACTGTTCCTGTGGTTTATCCCGGCTGTTCCCGTGGTTTATTGTGACTGTTCCCTGCTGTTATCCTGACTGTTCCCATGGTTTATTCTGACTGTTCCTGCTGTTATCCCGGCTGTTCCCATGGTTTATCCTGGCTGTTCCCATGGTTTATTCTGACTGTTCTTGTGGTTGATTCTGGCTGTTCCCACTGTTATCCCGACTGTTCCTGTGGTTTATCCCGGCTGTTCCCGTGGTTTATTGTGACTGTTCCCTGCTGTTATCCCGTCTGTTCCCATGGTTTATCCTGACTGTTCCCGTGGTTTATTCTGACTGTTCCCGCTGTTTTCCGGCTGTTCCGGCAGGTGACGGAGCTGGGCCGCATCGCCAGCCATTATTACATCACCAACGAGACGGTGCAGACGTACAACCAACTCCTGAAACCCACGCTGAGCGAGATCGAGCTGTTCCGCGTCTTCTCCCTGTCCTCGGAATTCCGCAACATCACCGTGCGCGAGGTACGGCGACAGCCGTCACCCGGCAACACCCGGCAACACCCAGAAACACCCGGAAACACCCAGAAACACCCGGAAACACCCGGCAACACCCAGAAACACCCAGAAACACCCAGAAACACCTGGAAACACCCAGAAACACCCAGAAACACCCAGAAACACCCAGAAACACCCGGCAACACCCAGCAACACCCAACAGCACCCAACAGCCATCACCCAACAGCACCCAGCAACACCCAACAGCACCCAGCACCAGCCATCACCCAACAACACCTAGCAACACCCAGAAACACCCAGCAACAACCAGGAACACCCAACAGCACCCAGCAACACCCAGAAACACGCAGAAACATCCAGGAGCACCCAGAAACATCCAGGAACACCCAACAGCACCCAACACCCGACACCCAACACTCAACACCCGACACCGACAGCCAACACCACCACGCAACAGCCAACTCCCAATCAAATTCCGGGATGTGGATCCATAAATTTCAGGACGTGGATCCATAAATTTCAGGACATGGATCCATAATTTCAGGGTGTGCATCCATAAATTCCGGACATGGATCCGTAAATTCCGGACATGGATCCATAAATTCCGGACATGGATCCATAAATTCCTGACATGGATCCGTAAATTCCGGACATGGATCCGTAAATTCCGGACATGGATCCGTAAATTCCGGACATGGATCCATAAATTCCTGACATGGATCCGTAAATTCCTGACATGGATCCGTAAATTCCGGACATGGATCCGTAAATTCCGGACATGGATCCATAAATTCCGGACATGGATCCGTAAATTCCGGACATGGATCCGTAAATTCCGGACATGGATCCATAAATTCCGGACATGGATCCGTAAATTCCGGACATGGATCCGTAAATTTCGGACATGGATCCGTAAATTCCGGACATGGATCCGTAAATTCCGGACACGGATCCGTAAATTCTGGACATGGATCCGTAAATTCCGGACATGGATCCGTAAATTCCTGACATGGATCCGTAAATTCCGGACATGGATCCATGAAATTTCAGGGTGTGAATCCATAAAATTCCAGGATGCGAATCCAACCCATTTTTCCTCGCGGATATCGGGAACGGCTTTGGTTCCCTCCGGAGTTGGAATTCCCGGACTCGGCATTCCGGGAGGGAATTTTTCCTTGGAGAGATCCCAGACCCTTTCCCAGACAGGCAAAAAAATTGGGGAAAATTTTATTTTTGGGAAAAATACGGGAAAACCTGGAATTTTTTTGGGGGGGGGGTGTTGCAGAGTTATTCCAGAGGGATTATCCCGGGTTTTTTTTTTTCCAGGAAGAGAAGCTGGAGCTGCAGAAACTTCTGGAACGCGTTCCGATCCCGGTGAAGGAGAGCATCGAGGAGCCCAGCGCCAAGGTGGGAATTCCGGCTGGGAATTCCCGGTGGGAATTCCGCTCTCTTTTCCCGCTCCGGAATGTTCTGGATGGGGGATGGGAAGGGGGGAGAGATCCGTGGGAATGGGGGAGGATGGAAAAGGGGGGGACGGAAAAATTCCTGGGATGTTTGGAGGCAGGGAAAGGGAAATTCCTTGGGAATTCCGAGCTGGGGAAAGGAGAATTCCTTGGGAATTCTGAGCTGGGGAAAGGGAAATTCCTTGGGAATTCTGAGCCGGGGAAAGGAGAATTCCTTGGGAATTCCGAGGCAGGGAAAGGAGAATTCTTTGGGAATTCCGAGGCAGGGAAAGGAGAATTCTTTGGGAATTCCAAGGCAGGAAAAGGAGAATTCCTTGGGAATTCCGAGGCAGGGAAAGGAGAATTCCTTGGGAATTCTGAGCCAGGGAAAGGAGAATTCTTTGGGAATTCCGAGGCAGGGAAAGGAGAATTCCCTGGGAATTCCGAGGCAGGGAAAGGAGAATTCCCTGGGAATTTGGCGGCTTTCCCAGGACATTCCATGAGAATTTCCCACGGCCATTCCCAGATCAACGTCCTGCTCCAGGCGTTCATCTCGCAGCTGAAGCTGGAGGGATTCGCGCTCATGGCCGACATGGTCTACGTCACCCAGGTGAGCCCGGAATTCCGTGGGAATTCCCTGGGAATTCCGTGGGAATTCCGCGGGAATTCCCAGCGGGAGCCGCCCGCCAAGGCGGGATTTGAGAAGTTGGGAATGATTTGGGAATGGGAGTTTGGGAGTTTGGGAAATTGGGATTGGGAATGATTTGGGAATGGGAGTTTGGGAATGGGAAATTGGGATTGGGAATTATTTGGGAATGGGAGTTTGGGAGTTTGGGAAATTGGGATTGGGAATTATTTGGGAATGGGAGTTTGGGAATGGGAGTTTGGGATTGGGAATTATTTGGGAATGATTTGGGAATGGGAGTTTGGGAATGGGAAATTGGGATTGGGAATGATTTGGGAATGGGAGTTTGGGAGTTTGGGAAATTGGGATTGGGAATTATTTGGGAATGGGAGTTTGGGAATGGGAAATTGGGATTGGGAATGATTTGGGAATGGGAGTTTGGGAGTTTGGGAAATTGGGATTGGGAATTATTTGGGAATGGGAGTTTGGGATTGGGAATTATTTGGGAATGGGAGTTTGGGAATGGGAAATTGGGATTGGGAATGATTTGGGAATGGGAGTTTGGGAATGGGAGTTTGGGAATGGGAATGATTTGGGAATGGGAGTCTGGGAATGGGAAATTGGGATTGGGAATGATTTGGGAATGGGAGTTTGGGAATGGGAAATTGGGATTGGGAATGATTTGGGAATGGGAGTTTGGGAATGTGAAATTGGGATTGGGAATTATTTGGGAATGGGAGTTTGGGAGTTTGGGAAATTGGGATTGGGAATTATTTGGGAATGGGAGTTTGGGAATGGGAAATTGGGATTGGGAATTATTTGGGAATGGGAGTTTGGGAGTTTGGGAAATTGGGATTGGGAATTATTTGGGAATGGGAGTTTGGGATTGGGAATTATTTGGGAATGGGAGTTTGGGAAATTGGGATTGGGAATGATTTGGGAATGGGAGTTTGGGAGTTTGGGAATTATTTGGGAATGGGAGTTTGGGAGTTTGGGAAATTGGGATTGGGAATGATTTGGGAATGGGAGTTTGGGAATGGGAAATTGGGATTGGGAATGATTTGGGAATGGGAGTTTGGGAGTTTGGGAAATTGGGATTGGGAATGATTTGGGAATGGGAGTTTGGGAGTTTGGGAAATTGGGATTGGGAATTATTTGGGAATGGGAGTTTGGGAATGGGAAATTGGGATTGGGAATTATTTGGGAATGGGAGTTTGGGAGTTTGGGAAATTGGGATTGGGAATTATTTGGGAATGGGAGTTTGGGAATGGGAAATTGGGATTGGGAATTATTTGGGAATGGGAGTTTGGGAGTTTGGGAAATTGGGATTGGGAATTATTTGGGAATGGGAGTTTGGGAGTTTGGGAAATTGGGATTGGGAATGATTTGGGAATGGGAGTTTGGGAATGGGAAATTGGGATTGGGAATTATTTGGGAATGGGAGTTTGGGAATGGGAAATTGGGATTGGGAATGATTTGGGAATGGGAGTTTGGGAATGGGAAATTGGGATTGGGAATGATTTGGGAATGGGAGTTTGGGAGTTTGGGAAATTGGGATTGGGAATTATTTGGGAATGGGAGTTTGGGATTGGGAATTATTTGGGAATGGGAGTTTGGGATTGGGAATTATTTGGGAATGGGAGTTTGGGAATGGGAGTTTGGGAATGGGAGTTTGGGATTGGGAATGATTTGGGAATGGGAGTTTGGGAGTTTGGGAAATTGGGATTGGGAATTATTTGGGAATGGGAGTTTGGGAGTTTGGGAAATTGGGATTGGGAATTATTTGGGAATGGGAGTTTGGGAGTTTGGGAAATTGGGATTGGGAATTATTTGGGAATGGGAGTTTGGGAATGGGAAATTGGGATTGGGAATTATTTGGGAATGGGAGTTTGGGAGTTTGGGAAATTGGGATTGGGAATTATTTGGGAATGGGAGTTTGGGAATGGGAAATTGGGATTGGGAATGATTTGGGAATGGGAGTTTGGGAGTTTGGGAATGGGGATTTGGGAATGGGGATTATTTGGGAATTATTTGGGAATTATTTGGGGATGGGAATTATTTGGGAATGGGAATGGGAATTTGGGAATTGAAATTATTTGGGAATTATTTGGGAATGGGAATTATTTGGGAATGGGAATTATTTGGGAATTATTTGGGAATTACTTGGGAATTGGAATTATTTGGGAATGATTTGGGAATGGGAATTTGGGAATGGGGATTTGGGATTGGGAATGATTTGGGAATGGGAATTTGGGAATGGGAATTTGGGAATTATTTGGGATTGGGAATTTGGGAATGGGAATTATTTGGGAATGGGGATGGGAATTTGGGAATGGGAATTCGGGAGTTGAAATTCGGGAATTATTTGGGAATTATTTGGGAATGGGAATGGGAATTTGGGAATGGGAATTATTTGGGAATGGGAATTTGGGAATGGAAATCTGGGAATTATTTGGGATTGGGAATTTGGGAATGGGAATTCGGGAGTTGAAATTCGGGAATTATTTGGGAATTATTTGGGAATGGGAGTTTGGGAGTTTGGGAATGGGGATTTGGGAATGGGGATTATTTGGGAATTATTTGGGAATGGGAATTATTTGGGAATGGGAATTATTTGGGAATGGGAATGGGAATTTGGGAATGGGAATTATTTGGGAATGGGAATTTGGGAATGGAAATCTGGGAATTATTTGGGATTGGGAATTTGGGAATGGGAATTCGGGAGTTGAAATTTGGGAATTATTTGGGAATTATTTGGGAATGGGAATTGAATTTGGGAATGGGAATTATTTGGGAATGGGAATTATTTGGGAATGGGAGTTTGGGATTGGGAGTTTGGGATTGGGAATTATTTGGGAATTATTTGGGAATGGGAATTTGGGAATGGGAAATTGGGACTGGGAATTATTTGGGAATTATTTGGGATTGGGAATTTGGGAATGGGGATTTGGGATTGGGAATTATTTGGGAATTATTTGGGATTGGGAATTATTTGGGAATTATTTGGGAATGGGAATTGAATTTGGGAATGGGAATTATTTGGGAATGGGAATTATTTGGGAATGGGAGTTTGGGATTGAGAATTTGGGATTGGGAATTTGGGAATGGGGATTATTTGGGAATTATTTGGGAACGGGAATTATTTGGGAATGGGAATTTGAGAACGGGAATTTGAGAACGGGAATTTGGGAACGGGAATTATTTGGGAATGGGAATTATTTGGGAATGGGAATTATTTGGGAACGGGAATTATTTGGGAACAGGAATTATTTGGGAATGGGAATTTGGGAACGGGAATTATTTGGGAATGGGAATTTGAGAACGGGAATTTGAGAACGGGAATTTGAGAACGGGAATTTGGGAACGGGAATTTGGGAATGGGGATTATTTGGGAATTATTTGGGAACGGGAATTTGAGAACGGGAATTTGAGAACGGGAATTATTTGGGAACAGGAATTATTTGGGAACGGGAATTTGGGAATGGGAATTATTTGGGAATGGGAATTTGGGAATGAGAATTTGGAACGGGAATTATTTGGGAATGGGAATTATTTGGGAACGGGAATTTGGAACGGGAATTATTTGGGAACGGGAATTATTTGGGAATGGGAATTTGGGAACGGGAATTATTTGGGAATGGGAATTTGAGAACGGGAATTTGGGAACGGGAATTATTTGGGAATGGGAATTTGGGAACGGGAATTATTTGGGAATGGGAATTATTTGGGAACGGGAATTATTTGGGAACGGGAATTATTTGGGAACAGGAATTATTTGGGAATGGGAATTTGGGAACGGGAATGATTTGGGAACGGGAATTTGAGAACGGGAATTCGGGAATGGGAATTCAGCAACGGAAATTTGGGCATAGGAGCGGGAATTCGGGAATGGGAATCGCCTGTGCTTATTCCCGAATTCCCGCCCCGTTCCCGCAGTCGGCCGGGCGCTTGATGCGAGCGATCTTCGAGATCGTCCTGAACCGCGGCTGGGCCCAGCTCACCGACAAAACCCTCAACCTCTGCAAGATGATCGACAAGCGCATGTGAGCCCCCAAATCCCGCGGCATTCCCGGCATTCCCGGCATTCCCGGAATTCCCTGAGCCCTCTGGAATGTCCCGCAGGTGGCAGTCCATGTGTCCCCTGCGCCAGTTCAAGAAGCTGCCCGAGGAGGTGGTGAAGAAAATCGAGAAGAAGAATTTCCCCTTCGAGCGACTCTACGACCTCAACCACAACGAGATCGGTGCTGGAACGGGGGGAAAATCCCAAAAATTTGGGATGAAATCCCACAAATCGGGGCGGAATTCCCAAAATCCGGGATGAAATCCCCCAAATCTGGGCAGAAATCCCACAAATCCGGGATGAAATCCCACAAATCTGGGATGAAATCCCACAAATCTGGGATGAAATCCCACAAATCTGGGCTGAAATCCCACAGATTTATGTGGAATTCCTAAAATCCGGGATGAAATCCCACAAATCTGGGATGAAATCCCACAAATTTGGGTGGAATTCCCAAAATCTGGGCTGAAATCCCCCAAATTTGGGTGAAATCCCACAAATCTGGGCAAAAATCCCACAAATCTGGGATGAAATCCCCCAAATTTGGGTGAAATCCCACAAATTTGGGTTAAAATCCCACAAATTTGGGTGGAATTCCCAAAATCCGGGATGAAATCCCCCAAATCTGGGTTGAAATCCCCCAAATCCGGGATGAAATCCCACAAATCTGGGCAGAAATCCCACAAATCTGGGTGGAATTCCCAAAATCTGGGCTGAAATCCCACAAATCCGGGATGAAATCCCACAGATTTGGGTGGAATTCCCAAAATCTGGGCTGAAATCCCCCAAATTTGGGTGAAATCCCCCAAATCCGGGATGAAATCCCACAAATTTGTGTGGAATTCCCAAAATCTGGGATGAAATCGCCCAAATCCGGGATGAAATCCCACAAATCCAGGATGAAATCCCACAGATTTGGGTGGAATTCCCAAAATCCGGGATGAAATCCCCCAAATTTGGGTGAAATCCCCCAAATCCGGGATGAAATCCCACAGATTTGGGTGGAATTCCCAAAATCCCAAATGAAATCCCACAAATTTGGGTTAAAATCCCACAAATTTGGGTTAAAATCCCACAAATTTGGGTTAAAATCCCACAAATCAGGGATGAAATCCCACAAATTTGGGATGGGGAGGGGTTGGGAATTGTGGCACGGGAAAATCCCCCAAATTTGGGCTGAAATCCCATTTTTTAGGGAATTCTCCCCATCATAATCCCATTTTTTTAGGGAATTCTCCCCCTCATAATCCCATTTTTTTAGGGAATTCCGCCCTGACCCCATCCCGTTTTTTCTGGGAATTCTCCCCCTCATAATCTCATTTTTTTCTGGGAATTCTCCCACTCAGAATCCCAGATTTCTTGAGGAATTCTTCCCCTTCATAATCCCATTTTTTTGGGGATTTTCCCCCTCAGAATCCCATTTTTTTAGGGAATTCCCTCTCATAATCCCATTTTTTTGGGAATTTTCCCCTTCATAATCCCATTTTTTTAGGGAATTCCCTGCCAGAATTCTCCTTTTTTTAGGGAATTCCCCCTCGGATTCCCATTTTTCTGGGAATTCTCCCACTCAGAATCCCATTTTTCTGGGAATTCTCCCCCTCATAATCCCATTTTTTTTGAGGAATTCCCTCTGTCAGAATCCCATTCTTTGGGAATTCCGCCCTGATCCCGTTTTTTCCCCGGGAATTCCGCCCTGATCCTGTTTTTTCCCCGGGAATTCCGCCCTGATCCCGTTTTTTCCCCGGGAATTCCGCCCTGATCCCGTTTTTTCCCCGGGAATTCCGCCCTGATCCCGTTTTTTATTCCCGCCGGGCAGGGGAGCTGATCCGGATGCCGAAAATGGGGAAAACCATCCATAAATACGTTCACCTGTTCCCGAAGCTGGAGCTGTCGGTTCACCTGCAGCCCATCACCCGCTCCACGCTCAAGGTGGAGCTCACCATCGCTCCCGACTTCCAGTGGGACGAGAAGGTGGGAAAAACCGGGAAAAAAAAGAAAAAAAAAAAAAAAAAAAAAAAAAAAAGGGGAAAAAAAACTGGGAAAAAAAAAACTGGGAAAAAACTGGGAAAAAAAACTGGGAAAAAAAAACTGGGAAAAAAAACTGGGAAAAAAAAAACTGGGAAAAAATGGGAAGAAAAAATGGGAAAAAACTGGGAAAAAACGGAAAAAACTGGGAAAAAAACGGGGAAAAAAAAAACGGGAAAAAAAAAAAAAAAAAACGGGAAAAAAAAAAAAAAACTGGGGAAAAACTGGGAAAAAAAAAAACCGGGAAAAAAGAAAAAAAAAAAAAAAACGGGAAAAACTGGGAAAAAAAAAAAAAAAAAAACGGGAAAAAAAAAAAAAAAAGAAAAAAAAAAAAAAAAACGGGGAAAAAAAAAAAAAAAACTGGGAAAAAACGGGAAAAACTGGGAAAAACGGGAAATTCGGGAAGGAATTGTGAGGGGGATTCTGGGAATTGGGGGTGGGAATCGTGAGGGAGCTCACCATCGCTGCCGACTTCCAGTGGGACCAGAAGGTGGGAAAAACCGGGAAAAAACGGGAAAAAACGGGAAAAAACGGGAAAAACTGGGAAAAACTGGGAAAAAACTGGGAAAAACCGGGAAAAAAAAAAAGGAAAAAAAAAAAAAAAGGAAAACGGGGAAAAACTGGTGAAAAAAAACTGGGAAAAAAACGGGAAAAAAAAAACCGGGAAAAAAAAAAAAAAAACTGGGAAAAAAAAAAAAAACGGGAAAAAATGAGAAGGGAAAAAAAAAAAAAAAAAAAAAAACTGGGAAAAAGGGAAAAAAAAAAAAAAAAAGAAAAAACCGGGAAAAAAAAAAAAACTGGGAAAAAAAACGGGGAAAAACTGGAAAAAGAAAAAAACGGGAAAACTGAAAAAAAAAAAAAAAAAAAAAAAAAAAAAAAAAAAAACTGGGAAAAAAAAAGGGAAAAGAAAAAACTGGGAAAAAAAACAAAAAAAAAAAAAAAAAAACTGGGAAAAAAAAAAAAAAAAACTAAAACGGGAATAAAAAAGGGAAAAATGGGAAAAAAAAAAAAACTGGGAAAAACGGGAAAAAACTGGGAAAAAAAAAAAATAGAAAAAAAAAAAAAACTGGGAAAAAACCGGAAAAAAAAACTGGGAAAAAAAAAAAAAAAAAAAAAAAAAATGGGAAAAAAAAACGGGAAAAAAAAAAACTGGGAAAAATGGGAAAAAAAAAAAAAAAAAAAAAAAAAAAACCTGAAAAAAAACGGGAAAAAAACTGGGAAAAAAAAAAAAAAACGGGAAAAAAAGGGAAAAACTGAAAAATTGGAAAAAACGGGAAAGGGAAAAACTGGGAAAAAAAAAAAAAATGGGAAAAAACCGGGAAAAAACTGGGGAAAAACTGGGAAAAAAAACTGGGAAAAAAAAAAAAAAAAAAAAAAACATGGGGGAAAAAAAAAACAGGGAAAAAAAAAAAAAACTGGGAAAAACTGGGAAAAAAAACTGGGAAAAAAAAAACGGGAAAAAAAAAAAAAAAAACTGGGAAAAAAAAAAACTGGGAAAAAAAAAAAAAAAGGGGGAAAAAAAACCGGGAAAAACTGGGAAAAAAAAAAAAACGGGGAAAAACTGGGAAAAAAAAACTGGGAAAGAAAAAAAAAAACTGGGAAAAAAAAAACTGGGAAAAAAAAACTGGGAAAAAACCGGGAAAAAAAAACTGGAAAAAAACTGGGAAAAAACCGGGAAAAAAAAATGGGAAAAAAAAATTGGAAAAAAGAACCGGGGAAAAAAAACCGGGAAAAACCGGGAAAAAAAAGAACTGGGAAAAAAAAACGGGAAAAAGTGGGAAAAAAAAGTGGGAAAAAACTGGGAAAAAACTGGGAAAAACTGGGAAAAACCAGGAAAAAACGGGAAAAAACTGGGAAAAACCGGGAAAAACTGGGAAAAACGGGAAATTCGGGAGGGAATTGTGAGGGGGATTCTGGGAATTGGGGGTGGGGAAATGGGGGATTCTGGGAATTGGGGGTGGAAATCGTGAGGGGAAATGGGAATTTTGGGAATGGGAGTGGGAATTGTGAGGGGGAAATTGGGAATTTTGGGAATGGGAGTGGGAATTGTGAGGGGAAATTGGGAATTTTGGGAATGGGAGTGGGAATTGTGAGGGGAAATTGGGAATTTTGGGAATGGGAGTGGGAATTGGGGGGAGGAAATTGGGAATTTTGGGAATGGGAGTGGGAATTGTGAGGAGAATTTTGGGAATGGGAGTGGGAATTGTGAGGGGAAAATGGGAATTTTGGGAATGGGAGTGGGAAAATGGGGAATTTTGGGAATTGGGGGTGGGAATTGTGAGGGGAAAATGGGGAATTTGGGGAATGGGAGTGGGAATTGTGAGGGGAAAATGGGGAATTTGGGGAATGGGAGTGGGAATTGTGGGGGGAAAACGGGGAATTTTGGGAATGGGAGTGGGAATTGTGAGGGGAAAATGGGGAATTTGGGAATGGGAGTGGGAATTGTGAGGGGAAATTGGGGGAATTTGGGGAATGGGAGTGGGAATTGAGGGGAAAACGGGGAATTTTGGGAATGGGAGTGGGAATTGTGAGGAGAATTTTGGGAATGGGGAGGGAAAATGGGGAATTTTGGGAATTGGGGGTGGGAATCATGAGGGAAAATGGGGGATTTTGGGAATGGGAGTGGGAATCGTGAGGGGAAATGGGAATTTTGGGAATGGGAGTGGGAATTGTGAGGGGAAAATGGGGAATTTGGGGAATGGGAGTGGGAATTGTGAGGGGAAATTGGGAATTTGGGGAATGGGAGTGGGAATTGTGAGGGGAAAATGGGGAATGGGGGGAATTTTGGGGAATGGGAGTGGGAATTGTGAGGGAGGGAGGGGGAAGGGGAAAAAGGGGGAGTTTTGGGAATGGGAGGGGGAATTGTGAGGGGAAATTGGGAATTTTGGGAATGGGAGTGGGAATTGTGAGGGGAAATTGGGAATTTTGGGAATGGGAGTGGGAATTGTGAGGGGAAATTGGGAATTTTGGGAATGGGAGTGGGAATTGTGAGGGGAAATTGGGAATTTTGGGAATGGGAGTGGGAATCGTGACAGGAATTTTGGGAATGGGGTGGGAAAATGGGGAATTCTGGGAGTGGGAGTGGGAATTGTGAGGGGAATTCCGGGAATTGGGGTTGGAAATCGTGAGGGGAAATGGGGAATTTGGGGAATGGGAGTGGGAATTGTGAGGGGAAATTGGGAATTTTGGGAATGGGAGTGGGAATTGTGAGGGGAAATTGGGGAATTTTGGGAATGGGAGTGGGAATTGTGAGGAAAAATTGGGAATTTTGGGAATGGGGTGGGAAAATGGAGGATTTTGGGAATTGGGGTTGGAAATTGTGAGGGAAAACGGGGAATTCTGGGAATGGGGGGGTGGAAAAACGCAGGATAAATGCTCTGGGTGGGGATTTACGGGGTTGGGGCATGGAAATCATGAGGGAAAATTCCCAGATTGGAAGGAAAAGATGGAATTTTGAGGCTGGATTATGAAAATCATGCGGAAAACCAGGAAATTCTGAATCCAGGATGCGAAAACAAAAAGGGAAAATTCCCTAATTTATGGAAAAGCAGAAAATCTGAACTCCAGTTCTAAAAACCCCCGAGGGAAAAACCCAACCTTGGGACGAAAAGGAGCCGGAAAACCTGGAATTACCCGGGTTGGGATGAAGAATTGAGAATTCCATCATTTTTTTTTTTCCCAGGTTCACGGCTCTTCCGAGGCTTTTTGGATCCTGGTGGAGGATGTGGACAGCGAGGTGATCCTGCACCACGAATATTTCCTGCTCAAAGCCAAATATGCCCAGGATGAGCATCTGGTGACGTTCTTCGTTCCCGTCTTCGAGCCGCTGCCGCCGCAATATTTCATCCGCGTGGTGTCCGACCGCTGGCTCTGTGAGTGCCTCTTCCCGGGGGTTATTCCTGCTTTTTCTTGGATTTTATTCCTGGTTTTTTTAGGCTTTATTCCTGGTTTTTTTAGGCTTTATTCGCGGTATTTCTTGGGTTTTATTCCGGGTTTTTCTTGGTTTTTTTCCTGATTTTTCCTGGGTTTTATTCCGGATTTTATGGCTCTGTGAGTGTCCCTTCCCGGGGGTTATTCCTGCTTTTTCTTGGATTTTATTCCTGTTTTTTTTTGGTTTTTATTCCCTGTTTTTATTGGGTTTTATTTCTGGTTTTTTTAGGCTTTATTCGCGGTTTTTCTTGGTTTTTATTCCGGGTTTTTCTTGGTTTTTTTTCCTGATTTTTCCTGGGTTTTATTCCGGATTTTATGGCTCTGTGAGTGTCCCTTCCTGGGGCTTATTCCTGCTTTTTCTTGGATTTTATTCCTGGTTTTTTTAGGCTTTATTCCCTGTTTTTCTTGGTTTTTATTCCGGGTTTTTCTTGGTTTTTTTTCCTGATTTTTCCTGGGTTTTATTCCGGATTTTATGGCTCTGTGAGTGCCCCTTCCCGGGGGTTATTCCTGCTTTCTCTTGGCTTTTATTCCTGGTTTATCTTGGTTTTTATTCCCTGTTTCTATTGGTTTTTATTCCTGGTTTTTTAGGCTTTATTCCTGGTTTTTCTTGGTTTTTATTCCTGGTTTTTCTTGGTTTTTATTCCGGGTTTTTCTTGGTTTTTATTCCTGGTTTTTTTAGGCTTTATTCCCTGTTTTTCTTGGTTTTTATTCCTGGTTTTTCTTGGTTTTTATTCCAGGTTTTTCTTGGGTTTTTTTCCTGATTTTTCCTGGGTTTTATTCCGGATTTTATGGCTCTGTGAGTGCCTCTTCCCGGGGGTTATTCCTGCTTTTTCTTGGATTTTATTCCTGGTTTTTTTGGTTTTTATTCCTGGTTTTTTTAGGCTTTATTCGCGGTTTTTCTTGGGTTTTATTCCGGGTTTTTCTTGGGTTTTTTTCCTGATTTTTCCTGGGTTTTATTCCGGATTTTATGGCTCTGTGAGTGCCTCTTCCCGGGGGTTATTCCTGCTTTTTCTTGGATTTTATTCCTGGATTTTTTTGGGTTTTATTCCTTGTTTTTATTGGGTTTTATTCCTGGTTTTTTTAGGCTTTATTCCTGGTTTTTCTTGGATTTTATTCTGGGTTTTTCCTGGGATTTATTCCCTGTTTTTATTGGTTTTTATTCCAGGTTTTTCTTGGTTTTTATTCCTGGATTTTCTTGGTTTTTTTTCCTGATTTTTCCTGGGTTTTATTCCGGATTTTATGGCCCTGTGAGTGTCCCTTCCCGGGGGTTATTCCTGCTTTTTCTTGGATTTTATTCCTGGTTTTTTTAGGCTTTATTTGCGGTATTTCTTGGTTTTTATTCCGGGTTTTTCTTGGTTTTTTTCCTGATTTTTCCTGGGTTTTATTCCGGATTTTATGGCTCTGTGAGTGCCCCTTCCTGAGGGTTATTCCTGCTTTTTCTTGGATTTTATTCCTGGTTTTTTTAGGCTTTATTCCTGGTTTTTCTTGGGTTTTATTCCGGGTTTTTCTTGGCTTTTTTTCCTGATTTTTCCTGGGTTTTATTCCGGATTTTATGGCTCTGTGAGTGCCCCTTCCCGGGGGTTATTCCTGCTTTTTCTTGGATTTTATTCCTGGGTTTTTTGGGTTTTATTCCCTGTTTTTATTGGGTTTTATTTCTGGTTTTTTTAGGCTTTATTCCTGGTTTTTATTGGTTTTTATTCCGGGTTTTTCTTGGTTTTTTTTCCTGATTTTTCCTGGGTTTTATTCCGGATTTTATGGCTCTGTGAGTGCTCCTTCCCGGGGGTTATTCCTGCTTTTTCTTGGATTTTATTCCTGGTTTTTTTTGGTTTTTATTCCCTGTTTTTATTGGTTTTTATTTCTGGTTTTTTTAGGCTTTATTCCTGGTTTTTCTTGGATTTTATTCTGGGTTTTTCCTGGGATTTATTCCCTGTTTTTATTAGTTTTTATTCCTGGTTTTTCTTGGTTTTTATTCCGGGTTTTTCTTGGTTTTTATTCCTGTTTTTTTTAGGCTTTATTCCCTGTTTTTATTGGTTTTTATTCCTGGTTATTCTTGGTTTTTATTCCGGGTTTTTCTTGGGTTTTTTTCCTGATTTTTCCTGGGTTTTATTCCGGATTTTATGGCTCTGTGAGTGCCTCTTCCCAGGGGTTATTCCTGCTTTTTCTTGGATTTTATTCCTGGTTTATCTTGGTTTTTATTCCCTGTTTCTATTGGTTTTTATTCCTGGTTTTTTTAGGCTTTATTCCTGCTTTTTCTTGGATTTTATTCTGGGTTTTTCCTGGGATTTATTCCCTGTTTTTATTGGTTTTTATTCTGGGTTTTTCTTGGTTTTTATTCCGGGTTTTTCTTGGGTTTTTTTCCTGATTTTTCCTGGGTTTTATTCCGGATTTTATGGCTCTGTGAGTGCCTCTTCCCGGGGGTTATTCCTGCTTTTTCTTGGATTTTATTCCTGTTTTTTTAGGCTTTATTCCTGGTTATTCTTGGTTTTTATTTCTGGTTTTTCTGGGATTTTATTCCTGTTTTTTTAGGCTTCATTCCGGGTTTTTCTCGGTTTTTATTTCTGGTTTTTCTTGGGTTTTATTCTGGGTTTTTACTGGGTTTTATTCCAGGTTTTTCTTGGGCTTTATTCCCTGTTTTTCTTGGGCTTTATTCCCGGTTATTCCTGGACTTCATTCTGGATTTTATGGCTCTTTGAGTGCCCCTTTTCCAGTGGTTTATTCCACATTTTTTGGGGGGAAATGTGGTTTATAACCCCTCTTTTCCCAGGGGAAAAAACCCTGGAATCCAGGGAAAAACTTCCAGGAATCCAAGTGGCAGCAAAAGTTTGGGATTCTGGGTTTATCCCACTTTTCATGGGGAAAAATCCTCTGGAATTCAGGGAAAAACTTCCAGGAATCCAAGTGGCAGTTGGGATTTGGGATTTTGGGTTTATCCCCATTTTCTTGGGGAAAAATCCTCTGGAATCCAGGGAAAAACTTCCAGGAATCCAAGTGGCAGCAGAAATTTGGGATCCCTGCTCTCTCCCCTATTTCCAGAGCTTTGGGATTCTGGGTTTATCCTCCTTTTCCTGGCGGAAAATCCTCTGGAATTCAGGGAAAAAATTCCAGGAATCCAAGTGGCAGTTGGGATTTGGGATTTTGGGTTTATCCCTCTTTTCCTGGCGGAAAATCCTCTGGAATTCAGGGAAAAACTTCCAGGAATCCAAGTGGCAGTTGGGATTTGGGATTCTGGGTTTATCCCACTTTTCCTGTCGGAAAATCCTCTGGAATTCAGGGAAAAACTTCCAGGAATCCAAGTGGCAGTTGGGATTTGGGATTCTGGGTTTATCCTCCTTTTCCTGGCGGAAAATCC
This sequence comes from Pseudopodoces humilis, assembly GCF_049639895.1. Lineage (NCBI taxonomy): Eukaryota > Metazoa > Chordata > Aves > Passeriformes > Paridae > Pseudopodoces > Pseudopodoces humilis. The sequence continues at coordinate 4,830,295 of NC_142229.1, forward strand.
TCTGGAATCCAGGGAAAAAATTCCAGGAATCCAAGTGGCAGCAGAAATTTGGGATCCCTGCTCTCTCCCCTATTTCCAGAGCTTTGGAATTCCGGGTTTTTCCCTTTCCCAAACATTTGAAATCCATTTTCCATCCCTTTTCCCCCTTTCCAACCCCACCTCTCTTCACCTCACCCTCACCCATCCCTAAAATCCTGGAATTTTTTTTCCATCCTTCAGCCTGCGAGACCCAACTTCCCGTGTCATTCCGACACCTGATCCTTCCGGAAAAATATCCTCCTCCCACGGAGCTGCTGGATCTGCAGCCGCTTCCGGTGTCGGCTCTTCGGAACAGCTCCTTCGAGAGCCTCTACCAGGACAAATTCCCCTTCTTCAACCCCATCCAGACTCAAGGTGGGCATTCCCTGAGGCGTTTCCCGGGATTTGGTTGTATTCCCAAGGATTTTTTTGGGGATTGGGGATGCTGGAGAGGTTTGGGGGTTCGGTGTTGGGGGTGTTCGTTGTCGTTATTCCATGTGGATTGCCTGGGATGTGGGATTTGGGGGTTATTCCCTATTCCCAGAGCTTTGGGATCCATGGATTATCCCCTTTCCCAGAGTTTTGGGATCCGTGGATTATCCCCTTTCCCAGAGTTTTGGGATCTGTGGTTTATCCCCTTTCCCAGAGATTTGGGATCCATGGATTATCCCCTTTCCCAGAGATTTGGGATCTGTGGTTTATCCCCTTTCCCAGAGATTTGGGATCCATGGATTATCCCCTTTCCCAGAGTTTTGGGATCTGTGGTTTATCCCCTTTCCCAGAGATTTGGGATCCATGGATTATCCCCTATTCCCAGAGATTTGGGATCCATGGATTATCCCCTTTCCCAGAGATTTGGGATCTGTGGTTTATCCCTATTCCCAGAGATTTGGGATCTGTGGTTTATCCCCTATTCCCAGAGATTTGGGATCTGTGGTTTATCCCCTTTCCCAGAGATTTGGGATCTGTGGTTTATTCCCTTTCCCAGAGTTTTGGGATCTGTGGTTTATCCCCTTTCCCAGAGATTTGGGATCCATGGTTTATCCCCTTTCCCAGAGATTTGGGATCCGTGGATTATCCCCTTTCCCAGAGTTTTGGGATCCATGGATTATCCCCTTTCCGAGAGTTTTGGGATCTGTGGTTTATCCCCTTTCCCAGAGATTTGGGATCCATGGATTATCCCTTCTCCCAGAGATTTGGGATCTGTGGTTTATCCCCTTTCCCAGAGATTTGGGATCTGTGGTTTATCCCCTTTCCCAGAGATTTGGGATCTGTGGTTTATCCCTATTCCCAGAGATTTGGGATCTGTGGTTTATCCCTATTCCCAGAGTTTTGGGATCTGTGGTTTATCCCTATTCCCAGAGATTTGGGATCTGTGGTTTATCCCTATTCCCAGAGATTTGGGATCTGTGGTTTATCCCCTATTCCCAGAGATTTGGGATCCATGGATTATCCCTATTCCCAGAGATTTGGGATCTGTGGTTTATTCCCTTTCCCAGAGATTTGGGATCCATGGATTATCCCCTTTCCCAGAGATTTGGGATCTGTGGTTTATCCCCTTTCCCAGAGATTTGGGATCCATGGATTATCCCTTCTCCCAGAGTTTTGGGATCTGTGGTTTATCCCTATTCCCAGAGATTTGGGATCCATGGATTATCCCTTCTCCCAGAGTTTTGGGATCTGTGGTTTATCCCCTTTCCCAGAGATTTGGGATCCATGGATTATCCCCTTTCCCAGAGTTTTGGGATCTGTGGTTTATCCCCTTTCCCAGAGTTTTGGGATCTGTGGTTTATTCCCTTATTTTCCACTGGGGAATTTTCCCCTGGGGAATTTTCCCCTGGGAATTTTCCCCTGGGGAATTTTCCCCCGGGAATTTTCTCCGGGAATTTTCCCCAGGAATTTTCCCCGGGAATTTTCCCCCGGGAATTTTCCCCCGGGGAATTTTCTCCGGGAATTTTCTCCGGGGAATTTTCCCCGGGAATTTTCCCCTGGGGAATTTTCCCCCGGGAATTTTCCCTGGGGAATTTTCCCCAGGGATTTTCCCCAGGGAATTTTCCCCGGGAATTTTCTTCCGGGAATTTTCCCCGGGGGGATTTTTCCCTGGGGAATTTTCCCCCGGGGGGATTTTTCCCTGGGGAATTTTCCCTGACAATTCCCGTTTTTTCCCAGTGTTCAACACGGTGTACAACAGCGACGACAACGTTTTCGTGGGAGCGCCCACGGGCAGCGGGAAAACGATCTGCGCGGAATTCGCCATCCTCCGGATGCTCCTCCAGAATTCCGAGGGTCGCTGCGTCTACATCACCCCCATGGAAGCTCTGGCCGAGCAGGTGAATCCCGGGAATTCCCTCGGGATGTGGAAATTCCCGCTCATTCCCTCGGGATAAACTCGGGGCTTGGCCCATTCCGGACGATTCCGGGGCTGGATGAGGGTGGGAATCGCAGCCGGATTTGAGAGGGATTGGGTTTGGGTTGAAGGAATTTGGTGGGAATTGTCCAGATTTAAGGGAATTGGGTGGGAATTCCCTCGATTTGAGGGAATTTTGTGGGAATTCCCTCGATTTGAGAGGAATTTGGCGGGAATTGCCCCAATTTGAGAGGAATTTGTCACCATTTAAGGGAATTTTTTGGGAATTGCCCCAATCTGAGAAGCATTTGTTGGGAATGACTCCAATTTGAGAGGAATTTTGTGGGAATTTCCTCAATTTGGGAGGAATTTGTTGGGAATTCCCCCAAGCTGAGAGGAATTCCATGGGAATTGCTCCAATTTGAAGGGAATTTTGTGGGAATTGCTCTAATCTGAGAGGAATTTGTTGGGAATTGCCCCAGTTTGGTGGGAATTTCCTCAATTTGAGAGGAATTTGTTGGGAATTCCCCCAATCTGAGAAGAATTTGGTGGGAATTGCTCCATTTTGAGAGGAATTTGATGGGAATTATCCCAGTTTAAGGGAATTTTGTGGGAATTGCCCCAATCTGAGAGGAATTTGTTGGGAATTGCCTGAATTTGAGAGGAATTTGTTGGGAATTGCCGAATTTAAGGGATTTTTTTGGGAATTGCCCCATCTCAGAGGAATTTGTTGGGAATTGCCCCAGTCTGAGAGGAATTTGTTGGGAATTGCCCCAATCTGAGAGGAATTTGTTGGGAATTCCCCCAATCTGAGAGGAATTCTGTGGGAATTCCCTCGATTTGAGAGGAATTTGGTGGGAATTCCCTCGATTTGTGGGGAATTTTGTGGGAATTCCCCCAATCTGAGAGGAATTGCCTGAATCTGAGAGGAATTTGGTGGGAATTCCCCCAATTTAAGGGAATTTTGTGGGAATTCCCTCAATCTGGGAGGAATTTGTTGGGAATTCCCCCAATCTGAGGGGAATTTTGTGGGAATTCCCCCAAACTGAAAGGAATTTGGTGGGAATTTCTCCATTTTGAGAGGAATTTGGTGGGAACTGCCCGAATTTACTGGGAATTTCCTGAATTTGCGAGGAATTTGACGTGAATCCCCCCCAATCTGAGTGCTAACAACACCTCCTCCATGCAAATTCCCAACAAATCCATCCGGAACCGCCCCGATTCCAGTCCAATCCCCTTTTTCCCGCCGCAGGTTTTCATGGATTGGTACGAGAAATTCCAGGAACGGCTGAACAAGAAGGTGGTGCTCCTCACCGGAGAGACCAGCACGGACCTGAAGCTGCTGGGAAAAGGGAACATCATCATCAGCACCCCGGAAAAGTGGGATATCCTTTCCCGCCGCTGGAAACAACGGAAGAACGTCCAGAACGTCAACCTGTTCATCGTGGATGAAGTGCACCTGATCGGGGGCGAGAACGGGGTGAGAATCCCGGGAATGGGCTGGGAACGGAGCCGGCCCCGGAATGGGAGATTCCCGATGGGATTTCAGCTCGTTTGGGAGAGGGTTTTCCTGGTGGGAGTTGTGTCGGTGGGATGGGGTGGGATGGGATCCATGGGATGGGATCCATGGGATGGGATTGATGGGATCCATGGGATGGGATGGGATCCTGGGATGGGATGGGATGGGATCCATGGGATGGGATGGGATCCATGGGATGGGATGGGATCCATGGGATGGGATCCATGGGATGGGATGGGATGGGATCCATGGGATGGGATGGGATGGGATTTGGGATGGGATTTGGGATGGGATGGGATGGGATCCATGGAATGGGATCCATGGGATGGGATCCATAGGATGGGATCCATGGGATGGGATGGGATGGGATGGGATGGGATCCATGGGATGGGATCCATGGGATGGGATCCATAGGATGGGATCCATGGGATGGGATGGGATCCATGGGATCAATGGGATGGGATCCGTGGGATGGGATCCATGGGATCCATTGGATGGGATTGATGGGATGGGATGGGATTGATGGGATGGGATTTGGGATGGGATGGGATGGGATCCATGGAATGGGATCCATGGGATGGGATCCATAGGATGGGATCCATGGGATGGGATGGGATCCATGGGATCAATGGGATGGGATCCATGGGATGGGAGGTGTCCATGCCTTGGGAAGGTCAGAAGGGATTTTCCTGGGGTGTCATGGATGGATCTCAGGCAGGTGTGGTCCCGATCCCGCTCCTGATCCCATTCCTGATCTCATTCCTGATCTCATTCCTGATCACATTTCTGATCCCATTCCTGCTCCTGCTCCTGATCCCATTTCTGATCCTGCCTCTGATCCCATTCCCGATCCCATTCCCGATCCCGTTTTCCCCCACAGCCGGTGCTGGAGGTGATCTGCTCGCGCATGCGCTACATCAGGAGGGGTTTCCATGGGATCCCCTGACCAGATCCCATTCCCAATCCCATTCAGGAGGGGTTTCCATGGGATCCCCTGACCAGATCCCATTCCCAATCCCATTCAGGAGGGGTTTCCATGGGATCCCCTGACCAGATCCCATTCCCAATCCCATTCAGGAGGGGTTTCCATGGGATCCCCTGACCAGATCCCATTCAGGAGGGGTTTCCATGGGATCCCCTGACCAGATCCCATTCCCAATCCCATTCAGGAGGGGTTTCCATGGGATCCCCTGACCAGATCCCATTCCCAATCCCATTCAGGAGGGGTTTCCATGGGATCCCCTGACCAGATCCCATTCCCAATCCCATTCAGGAGGCGTTTCCATGGGATCTCCTGACCGGATCCCATTCCCGATCCCATTCCCGATCCCATTTTCCCCCACAGCCGGTGCTGGAGGTGATCTGCTCGCGCATGCGCTACATCAGGAGGGGTTTCCATGGGATCCCCTGACCAGATCCCATTCCCAATCCCATTCAGGAGGGGTTTCCATGGGATCCCCTGACCGGATCCCATTCCCGATCCCATTTTCCCCCACAGCCGGTGCTGGAGGTGATCTGCTCGCGCATGCGCTACATCAGGAGGGTTTTCCATGGGATCCCCTGACCAGATCCCATTCCCAATCCCATTCAGGAGGGGTTTCCATGGGATCCCCTGACCAGATCCCATTCAGGAGGGGTTTCCATGGGATCCCCTGACCGGATCCCATTCCCGATCCCATTTTCCCCCACAGCCGGTGCTGGAGGTGATCTGCTCGCGCATGCGCTACATCAGGAGGGGTTTCCATGGGATCCCCTGACCAGATCCCATTCAGGAGGGGTTTCCATGGGATCCCCTGACCAGATCCCATTCCCAATCCCATTCAGGAGGGGTTTCCATGGGATCCCCTGACCAGATCCCATTCAGGAGGGGTTTCCATGGGATCCCCTGACCAGATCCCATTCCCGATCCCATTTTCCCCCACAGCCGGTGCTGGAGGTGATCTGCTCGCGCATGCGCTACATCTCGTCGCAGATCGAGCGGCCGATCCGCATCGTGGCGCTGAGCTCGTCGCTGTCCAACGCCAAGGACGTGGCGCATTGGCTGGGCTGCAGCGCCACCGCCACCTTCAACTTCCACCCCAACGTGCGCCCCGTGCCCCTGGAGCTGCACATCCAGGTAGGGACAGCGGCCGCCGGGATCCTGGGAAAATCCCGTGGGATCCTTGGAAAATCCTGTGGGATCCTTGGAAATTCTTGGGAAAATCCCGTGGGATCCTTGGGAATTCTTGGGAAAATCCCGTGGGATCCTTGGAAATTCTTGGGAAAATCCCGTGGGATGCTTGGAAATTCTTGGGAAAATCCCGTGGGATCCTTGGAAATTCTTGGGAAAATCCCGTGGGATCCTTGGGAATTCTTGGGAAAATCCCGTGGGATGCTTGGAAATTCTTGGGAAAATCCCGTGGGGTCCTTGGAAATTCTTGGGAAAATCCCGTGGGATGCTTGGAAATTCTTGGGAAAATCCCGTGGGATGCTTGGGAATTCTTGGGAAAATCCCGTGGGATCCTTGGAAATTCTTGGGAGAATCCCGTGGGATCCTGGAAAATTCTTGGGAAAATCCCGTGGGATCCTTGGGAATTCTTGGGAAAATCCCGTGGGATCCTTGGAAATTCTTGGGAAAATCCCGTGGGATCCTTGGAAATTCTTGGGAAAATCCCGTGGGATCCTTGGGAATTCTTGGGAAAATCCCGTGGGGTCCTTGGAAATTCTTGGGGAAAATCCCTTGGGATCCTTGGAAATTCTTGGGGAAAATCCCGTGGGATCCTTGGAAATTCTTGGGAAAATCCCGTGGGATCCTTGGAAATTCTTGGGAAAATCCCGTGGGATCCTTGGGAATTCTTGGGAAAATCCCGTGGGATCCTTGGGAATTCTTGGGAAAATCCCGTGGGATGCTTGGGAATTCTTGGGAAAATCCCGTGGGATCCTTGGGAATTCTTGGGAAAATCCCGTGGGATCCTTGGAAATTCTTGGGAAAATCCCGTGGGATCCTTGGGAATTCTTGGGAAAATCCCGTGGGATCCTTGGGAATTCTTGGGAAAATCCCGTGGGATCCTTGGAAATTCTTGGGAAAATCCCGTGGGATCCTTGGAAATTCTTGGGAAAATCCCGTGGGATGCTTGGAAATTCTTGGGAAAATCCCGTGGGATGCTTGGAAATTCTTGGGAAAATCCCGTGGGATCCTTGGAAATTCTTGGGAAAATCCCGTGGGATCCTTGGAAATTCTTGGGAAAATCCCGTGGGATCCTTGGGAATTCTTGGGAAAATCCCGTGGGGTCCTTGGAAATTCTTGGGAAAATCCCGTGGGATCCTTGGAAATTCTTGGGAAAATCCCGTGGGATGCTTGGAAATTCTTGGGAAAATCCCGTGGGATGCTTGGGAATTCTTGGGAAAATCCCGTGGGATCCTTGGAAATTCTTGGGAAAATCCCGTAGGATCCTTGGGAATTCTTGGGAAAATCCCTTGGGATCGTTGGTAATTCTTGGCTGATTAATCCTTGGAAAAATCCCTTGGGATCGTTGGCTGATTAATCCTTGGAAAAATCCCTTGGGATCATTGGCTGATTAATCCTTGGAAAGATCCCTTGGGATTGCTGGAAATTCTTGGAAGAATCCCTTGGGATCGCTGGTAAATCTTGGAAAAATCCCTTGGGATCGTTGGCTGATTAATCCTCGGAAAGATCCTTTGGGATCATTGGTAATTCTTGGGAAAATCCCTTGGGATCATCACTAATTCTTGGAAAGATCCCTTGGGATCGTTGGTAACTCTTGGCTGATTAATCCTTGGAAAAATCCCATGGGATCGTTGGTAACTCTTGGATTTGGGATGGGATAAGATTGAGGTTGGGATTGGCCATCGATGATCAATACAAGGATCAATCATCACCCTGCCGGAATTAAGCGAATTTTCCAGCGTTTCCCACGGCTTTGGCTGGAAATCCTTTGGAATTCAGCGGGATTGGGATGGATGGGATTGGGATTGGGATTGGGATTGGAATTGGAATTGGGATTGGGATTGGAATTGGGATTGGAATTGGGATTGGGATTGGAATTGGGATTGGGATTGGAATTGGGATTGGGATTGGAATTGGGATTGGAATTGGGATTGGGATTGGGATTGGAATTGGGATTGGAATTGGGATTGGAATTGGGATTGGGATTGGGATTGGGATTGGGATTGGGATTGGAATTGGGATTGGGATTGGGATTGGGATTGGAATTGGGATTGGGGTTGGAATTGGGATTGGGGTTGGGATTGGAAGATTGAGGTTGGGATTGGCCATTGATGATCAATACAAGGATCAATCATCACCCTGCTGGAATTAAGCGAATTTTCCAACATTTCCCACCACTTCGGCAGAGAATCCTTTGGAATTCAGCAGGATTGGGATTGGAATTGGGGTTGGGATTGGAATTGGGGTTGGAATTGGAATTGGGATTGGGATTGGAATTGGAATTGGCATTGGAATTGGAATTGGAATTGGGATTGGAATTGGAATTGGAATTGGGATTGGAATTGAAATTGGAATTGGAATTGGAATTGGAATTGGAATTGGGATTGGAATTGAAATTGGAATTGGCATTGGAATTGGAATTGGGATTGGAATTGGAATTGGGATTGGAATTGGGATAGGATTGAAATTGGGATTGGCCATTGATGACCAATCCAAGGATCAATCATCACCCTGCTGGAATTAAGCGAATTTTCCAACATTTCCCACCACTTTGGCAGAGAATCCTTTGGAATTCAGCGGGATTGGGATTGGGATTGGGATTGGAATTGGAATTGGAATTGGAGTTGGAATTGGGATTGGAATTGGGATAAGATTGAGGTTGGGATTGGCCATCGATGATCAATACAAGGATCAATCATCACCCTGCCGGAATTAAGCGAATTTTCCAGCGTTTCCCACGGCTTTGGCTGGGAATCCCTTGGAATTCAGCGGGATTTGGGATTTTCGGCAGGGTTTCAACATCAGCCACACGCAGACGCGGCTGCTGTCCATGGCCAAGCCCGTTTACCACGCCGTGATGAAGCACTCGCCCAAAAAACCCGTCCTGGTCTTCGTCCCCTCCCGGAAACAGACGCGGCTCACGGCCATCAACATCCTCACCACCTGCGCCTCCGACGTCCAGCGGCACAGGTGACACCCAGGGGACACCACGGGGACACCCGGACACCACGGGGTGGCTTTGGGGCTGGAGAAGGTTCAGGGATGGGTTTGGGGTTGGAGAAGGTTCAGGGATGGGTTTGGGGTTGGAGGAGGTCCAGGGATGGGTTTGGGGTTGGAGGAGGTCCAGGGATGGGTTTGGGGTTGGAGAATGTCCAGGGATGGGTTTGGGGTTGGAGAAGGTTCAGGGATGGGTTTGGGGTTGGAGGAGGTCCAGGGATGATGTTGAGGTTGGAGAACATTCAGGGATGGGTTTGGGGTTGGATAAGGTTCAGGGATGGGTTTGGGGTTGGAGAACATTCAGGGATGGGTTTGGGGTTGGAGAACATTCAGGGATGGGTTTGGGGTTGGAGAACATTCAGGGATGGGTTTGGGGTTGGAGAACATTCAGGGATGGGTTTGGGGTTGGAGGAGGTCCAGGGATGGGTTTGGGGTTGGAGAACATCCAGAGATGGGTTTGGGGTTGGAGAAGGTTCAGGGATGGGTTTGGGGTTGGAGAATGTCCAGGGATGGGTTTGGGGTTGGAGAAGGTTCAGGGATGGGTTTGGGGTTGGAGAACATCCAGAGATGGGTTTGGGGTTGGAGAACATCCAGAGATGGGTTTGGGGTTGGAGAACATCCAGGGATGGGTTTGGGGTTGGAGAACATCCAGAGATGGGTTTGGGGTTGGAGAACATCCAGAGATGGGTTTGGGGTTGGAGAACATCCAGGGATGGGTTTGGGGTTGGAGAACATCCAGGGATGGGTTTGGGGTTGGAGAACATCCAGAGATGGGTTTGGGGTTGGAGAACATTCAGGCATGGGTTTGGGGTTGGAAAACATTCAGGGATGGGTTTGGGGTTGGATAAGGTCCAGGGATGGGTTTGGGGTTGGATAAGGTCCAGGGATGGGTTTGGGGTTGGAAAAGGTCCAGGGATGGGTTTGGGGTTGGAGGTGGAGATGGGGGGTTCCTAAGGGAGCTGAGAGAACTTGGCCTGGAGAAGAGGGGGATGATGGGGTGGGATTGGGATGGGATGGATGGGATTGGGGTGGGATTGGGATTGGGCTGGGATTGGTATGGGATTGATGGGATTGGGATTGATGGGAGGGGAGGGGATGGGGTGGGGTGGGGTGGGATTGGGGTGGGATTGATGTGATGAGGTAAGACTGAGATTGGGATTGGGATGGGATTGGTGGGATGGGATTGGGATTGATGGGATTGGGATTGATGGGATGGGATTGATGTGATGGGGTGGGATTGAGATTGGGATGGGATTGATGGGATTGGGATGGGGTGGGATTGAGATTGGGGTGGGATTGAATGGGATTGGGATGGGGTGGGATGGGGGTTGGTGGGGATTGATGGGATTGGGATGGGATTGGGATTGAGATTGGGATGGGATTGATGGGATTGGGATGGGATGGGATTGATGGGGTGAGGTGGGATGGGATTGAGATGGGATTGATGTGATGGGGTGGGATTTGGGTTTGGATTGGGATGGGATTGATGGGATGGGATTGGGATTGATGTGATGGGGTGGGGTGGGATGGGATTGGGGTGGGATTGATGGGATTGGGATGGGGTGGGATTGATGGGATGGGATGGGGTGGGATTGGGATTGGGATGGGCGATCCCAAAGGCCTTTCCCAAGCCCACCAATTCCCGGCTATCCCGCAGGTTCCTGCACTGCGCCGAGAAGGACCTGGTGCCGTACCTGGAGAAGCTGAGCGACCCCACCCTGAAGGAGACGCTGGTGAACGGCGTCGGGTACCTGCACGAGGGGCTGACGGCCATGGAGCGACGCGTGGTGGAGCAGCTCTTCAGCTCCGGTGGGCGCCCAGCGGGATCGGGAACGGGATCGGGATCGGGATTGGGATGATGGGATGGGATCCAGAGCCCAGCACTTCCCACTCCTGGAATTAGGGATAAACATCCAAGCTCTGGGGACACCTCAGAGCTCCTTCCAGACCTGGAGGAGCTCCAGGAGAGCTGGAGAGGAACTGGGGACGAGGGATGGAGGGACAGGACACAGGGAATGGGGAGATTTTGGTGGGATTTTGGGAAGGAATGAGGGTGAGGAGGAGTTGGGATGGAATTCCCAGAGCAGCTGTGGATCCCTGGGAGTCCCCAAGGCCAGGCTGGAGCCACCTGGGATGGAGAAGTTGTCCCTGCCCATGGTGGCACCTCAGAACCTCTCCCAACCCAACGCGCTCCGTGAATCTCCACCTCCCACCCCCAAAATCCCGGGATCTTCCCCATCCGGGCTCCGCGAGCGGCCGGAATTCCGGGATCGCTGACGCCGGGTGGCCTCGGTGTCCCCAGGAGCCGTGCAGGTGATGGTGGCCTCGCGCAGCCTCTGCTGGGGCATGAACATCTCGGCCCACCTGGTGATCATCATGGACACGCAGTACTACAACGGCAAAATCCACGCGTGAGCCGAGCCCTGAGCACGCGGGGCGGGGTGGGATTGGTGGGATTGGTGGGGTGGGATTGGGATTGGTGGGGTGGGATTGGGATTGATGGGATGGGATTGGTGGGATGGGATTGGGATTGGTGGGATGGGATTGATGGGATGGGATTGACTGGGTAGGATTGGTGGGATGGGATTGGTGGGATGGGATTGGGATTGGTGGGATGGGATTGATGGGATGGGATTGACGGGGTGGGATTGGTGGGATGGGATTGGTGGGATGGGATTGGTGGGATGGGATGGGATTGGTGGGATGGGATTGATGGGGTGGGATTGGGATTGATGGGGTGGGATTGGGATTGGTGGGATTGGGATTGGTGGGATGGGATTGGGATTGATGGGATGGGATTGATGGGATGGGATTGATGGGATTGGTGGGATGGGATTGGGATTGATGGGATGGGATTGATGGGATGGGATTGGTGGGATGGGATTGGTGGGATGGGATTGGTGGGATTGGGGTGGGATTGGGATGGGATTGGGATTGACGAGATGGGATTGGTGGGGTGGGATTGGGATTGATGGGATTGGGATTGGTGGGGTGGGATTGGTGGGGTGGGATTGGGATTGATGGGATGGGATTGGGATTGATGAGATTGGGATTGATGGGATGGGATGGGATGGAGCGGTGGGATGGGATCCATGGGATAGGATGGGATCCATGGGATGGGATCCATGGGATTGATGGGATCCATGGGATGGGATCCATGGGATTGATGGGATCCATGGGATGGGATCCATGGGATTGATGGGATCCATGGGATGGGATGGAGCGGTGGGATGGGATCCATGGGATGGGATCCATGGGATGGGATCCATGGGATTGATGGGATCCATGGGATTGATGGGATCCATGGGATGGGATCCATGGGATTGATGGGATCCATGGGATTGATGGGATCCATGGGATGGGATGGAGCGGTGGGATGGGATCCATGGGATGGGATGGAGCGGTGGGATGGGATCCATGGGATGGGATCCATGGGATGGGATCCATGGGATTGATGGGATCCATGGGATGGGATCCATGGGATGGGACGGAGCGGTGGGATCCGGCGCGGAGCCGCTGACGCCGTGGCCGCGGCAGGTACGTGGATTACCCCATCTACGACGTGCTGCAGATGGTCGGCCACGCCAACCGCCCGCTGCAGGACGACGAGGGCCGCTGCGTCATCATGTGCCAGGGCTCCAAGAAGGTGGGGGAGGCAGCCGGGGACGTTCCCGGGATTTCAGCCGGGATTCTCCTCCTCCAGCTGCCGGATGAGCCTCGCGCAGGGCTGGGGTGGGATCACTGGGATCCATGGGATCACTGGGATGGGATCCAAACCCTCCCTCGGGGCTGGGATCACCACGGGGACAACCCAAACCCTCCCAGAGCGCCACACTGGGAATTCCCGCGGCGTCTGCGGGATGAATCCCTGAATTCTCTCCCTCTTCCCGCCCGTCCTGCTGCAGGATTTCTTCAAGAAGTTCCTGTACGAGCCACTGCCGGTGGAGTCGCACCTGGACCACTGCATGCACGACCACTTCAACGCCGAGATCGTCACCAAGACCATCGAGAACAAGCAGGACGCCGTGGACTACCTGACCTGGACCTTCCTGTACCGCAGGATGACCCAGAACCCCAACTACTACAACCTGCAAGGTGGGAATGGGATCTGCGGGGAGTTCGGGAGTGGTCTGGGGTGGTTATGGTGCTGGCAGTCCCATCCTGTCCCATCCCATCCCGTCCCTTCCTGTTCTCATGGATCCAGTCCCATCCCATGGATCCCATGGGTCCCATCCCATCCCTGTTCCTGTCCTTGTTCCCATCCTATTGATCCCATCCCTGTTCTCATGGATCCCATCCCACGGATCCCATCCTATTCCATGGATCCCATCCCATCCCACCCCTGTTCCTGTTCTTATTCCCATCCCTGTTCCCATGGATCCCATGGATCCCATCCCATCCCTGTTCCTGTCCTTGTTCCCATCCCATTCTATTGATCCCATCCCTGTTCTCATGGATCCCATCCCATCCCATGGATCCCATCCCACCCGTTCCCATCCTTATTCTCCCCCTATTGATCCCATCCCATCCCATGGATCCCATCCCATGGATCCCATCCCATGGATCCCTGTTCCCATGGATCCCACCCCATGGATCCCGTCCCGTCCCGTCCCATCCCATCCCATCCCATCCCACAGACCCCACGGATCCCATCCCATCCCATGGATCCCATCCCATGGATCCCATCCCATGGATCCCATCCCATCCCATCCCATGGATCCCATCCCATGGATCCCATCCCATTGATCTCATCCCTGTTCCCATGGATCCCATCCCATGGATCCCATGGATCCCATCCCATGGATCCCATGGATCCCATCCCACCCCTGTTCCCGTCCTTATTCCCATCCTATTGATCCCATTTCTTCTCCCATGGATCCCATCCCATGGATCCCATCCCATTGATCTCATCCCTGTTCCCATGGATCCCATCCCATGGATCCCATGGATCCCATCCCATGGATCCCATCCATCCCATCCCATGGATCCCATCCCATCCCATCCCATGGATCCCATCCCATGGATCCCATCCCATCCCATCCCATGGATCCCATCCCATCCCATCCCATGGATCCCATCCCACCCCTGTTCCCGTCCTTATTCCCATCCTATTGATCCCATTTCTTCTCCCATGGATCCCATCCCATGGATCCCATCCCTGTTCCCATGGATCCCATCCCATGGATCCCATGGATCCCATCCCATGGATCCCATCCCATGGATCCCATCCCATGGATCCCATCCATCCCATCCCATCCCATCCCATGGATCCCATCCCATGGATCCCATCCCATCCCATGGATCCCATCCCACCCCTGTTCCCGTCCTTATTCCCATCCTATTGATCCCATTTCTTCTCCCATGGATCCCATCCCATGGATCCCATCCCTGTTCCCATGGATCCCATCCCATGGATCCCATGGATCCCATCCCATCCCATCCCATGGATCCCATCCCATCCCATGGATCCCATCCCATGGATCCCATGGATCCCATCCCACCCCTGTTCCCGTCCTTATTCCCATCCTATTGATCCCATCCCTGTTCCCATGGATCCCATCCCATGGATGATCCCACGGATCCCGTTATCCCGTTTTCCCGCGCTCCCTCCGCAGGCGTGTCCCACCGTCACCTGTCGGATCACCTGTCGGAGCTGGTGGAGCAGACCCTCAGTGACCTGGAGCAGTCCAAGTGCATCAGCATCGAGGACGAGATGGACGTGGCCCCGCTCAACCTGGGCATGATCGCCGCCTACTACTACATCAACTACACCACCATAGGTGCTCAAAAATCCACGGATTTGGGGGTTTTCCCGAAAAAAAAATCATTGGTTTTGGGGTTTTCCATAAAAGAAATCCCTGGGTTTGGGGGTTTCTCCCAAAAAAATCGCTGGGTTTGGGGGTTTTTTCCCCAAAATATCGCTGGGTTTGGGGATTTCTCCTCAAAAAAATCGCTGGGTTTGGGGATTTCTCCCAAAAAAATCATTGAGTTTGGGGATTTCTCCTCAAAAAATCGCTGGGTTTGGGGATTTCTCCTAAAAAAATCCCTGGGTTTGGGGATTTCTCCTCAAAAAATCCCTGGGTTTGGGGATTTCTCCTCAAAAAATCCCTGGGTTTGGGGATTTCTCCTCAAAAAATCGCTGGGTTTGGGGATTTCTCCTAAAAAAATCGCTGGGTTTGGGGATTTCTCCTCAAAAAATCCCTGGGTTTGTTTATTTTCCTTCCAAAAAAATCCCTGGTTTTGGGTTTTCTCCCCCCAAATTCCCAATTTTGGTGTGTTTCTCCTCCCAAAATTCCCAATTTCTGTGTGTGTTTTCCCCCAAATTCCCGATTTTTGTGTTTTCCACCAAAATTCCCAATTTTTGTGTGTGTTTCCACCAAAATTCCCGATTTTTGTGTGTTTCTTTCCCAAAATTCCCAACTTTTGTGTGTTTCTCCCCCCAAAATTCCCGATTTTCGTGTGTGTTTCCCCCAAAATTCCTGATTTTGGTGTGTGTTTCCCCAAAATTCCTGATTTTGGTGTGTTTCTCCCCAAAATTCCCAATTTTTGTGTGTGTTTTCCCCAAAATTCCCGATTTTGGTGTGTTTTCCCCCAAAATTCCCAATTTCTGTGTGTGTTTCCCCCAAAATTCCCAATTTCTGTGTGTGTTTTCCCCAAAATTCCCAATTTTGGTGTGTTTCTCCCCAAAATTCCCGATTTGGGTGTGTTTCTCTCCCAAAATTCCCGATTTTGGTGTGTTTCTCCCCAAAATTCCCAATTTTTGTGTGTGTTTTCCCCAGAATTCCTGATTTTGGTGTGTTTCTCTCCCAAAATTCCCGATTTTTGGGTGTTTCTCCCCCCAAAATTCCCGATTTGGGTGTGTTTCTCTCCCAAAATTCCCGATTTTTGGGTGTTTCTCCCCCCAAAATTCCCGATTTTGGTGTGTTTTCCCCCAAAATTCCCGATTTTTGAGTGTTTCTCCCCCCAGATTCCCAATTTTGGTATGTGTTTCCCCCAAAATTCCCAATTTCTGTGTGTGTTTCCCCCAAAATTCCCAATTTCTGTGTGTTTTCCCCAGAATTCCTGATTTTGGTGTGTGTTTTCCCACAAAATTCCCAATTTCTGTGTGTGTTTCCCCCAAAATTCCCAATTTCTGTGTGTGTTTTCCCCAAAATTCCTGATTTTGGTGTGTTTCTCCCCAAAATTCCCGATTTTGGTGTGTTTGTCTCCCAAAATTCCTGATTTGGGTGTGTTTCTCTCCCAAAATTCCCGATTTTTGGGTGTTTCTCCCCCCAAAATTCCCGATTTGGGTGTGTTTTCCCCCAGAACTGTTCAGCATGTCCCTCAACGCCAAGACCAAGGTGCGGGGGCTGCTGGAGATCATCTCCAACGCCGCCGAGTACGAGAACATCCCCATCCGGCACCACGAGGACAACCTGCTGCGACAGGTACGGGATCCCTGGGATCTGGGATCCGTGGGATCTGTGGGATCCAGGGGATCTGTGGGATCCAGGGGATCTGTGGGATCTGGGATCCATGGGATCAGTGGGATCTGGGATCCATGGGATCAGTGGGATCTGGGATTCATGGGATGGGATCCATGGGATGGGATCAATGGGAACATCCCCATCCGGCACCATGAGGACAACCTGCTGCGACAGGTACGGGATCCCTGGGATCTGGGATCCGTGGGATCTGTGGGATCCAGGGGATCTGTGGGATCCAGGGGATCTGTGGGATGGGATCAGTGGGATCCATGGGATTGGGGTGGGATCCATGGGATGGGATCCATGGGATGGGATCAATGGGAACGTCCCCATCCGGCACCACGAGGACAACCTGCTGCGACAGGTACGGGATCCCTGGGATCCATGGGATCCGGGGGATCTGTGGGATCCAGGGGATCTGTGGGATGGGATCAGTGGGATCCATGGGATGGGATCCATGGGATGGGATCAATGGGAACATCCCCATCCGGCACCACGAGGACAACCTGCTGCGACAGGTACGGGATCCCTGGGATCCATGGGATCCGGGGGATCTGTGGGATCCAGGGGATCTGTGGGATGGGATCAGTGGGATCCATGGGATGGGATCCATGGGATGGGATCAATGGGAACATCCCCATCCGGCACCACGAGGACAACCTGCTGCGACAGGTACGGGATCCCTGGGATCCATGGGATCCGTGGGATCTGTGGGATCCAGGGGATCTGTGGGATCCAGGGGATCTGTGGGATCCAGGGGATCTGTGGGATGGGATCAGTGGGATCCATGGGATTGGGGTGGGATCCATGGGATGGGATCCATGGGATGGGATCAATGGGAACATCCCCATCCGGCACCACGAGGACAACCTGCTGCGACAGGTACGGGATCCCTGGGATCTGGGATCCAGGGGATCCAGGGGATCCAGGGGATGGGATCCATGGGATTGGGGTGGGATCTGTGGGATGGGATCCATGGGAACATCCCCATCCGGCACCACGAGGACAACCTGCTGCGACAGGTACGGGATCCCAGGGATCCGTGGGATCTGGGATCAGGGTGGGATCCACGAGAGCTGTGGGATGGGATCTGTGGGATCTGTGGGATGGGATCTGTGGGATCCATGGGGTGGGATCCATGGGGTGGGATCAATGGGAACATCCCCATCCGGCACCACGAGGACAACCTGCTGCAACAGGTACGGGATTCGGGATCTGGGATCGGGGTGGGATCAGTGGGATGGGATCAGTGGGATGGGATCCATGGGATGGGATCAGTGGGATGGGATCCATGGGAACATCCCCATCCGGCACCACGAGGACAACCTGCTGCAACAGGTACGGGATCCCTGGGATCTGGGATCCAGGGGATCCAGGGGATCCAGGGGATGGGATCCATGGGATTGGGGTGGGATCTGTGGGATGGGATCCATGGGATCAGTGGGATCCATGGGATTGGGGTGGGATCCATGGGATGGGATCAATGGGAACATCCCCATCCGGCACCACGAGGACAACCTGCTGCGACAGGTACGGGATCCCGGGGATCCGTGGGATCTGGGATCAGGGTGGGATCCACGAGAGCTGTGGGATGGGATCTGTGGGATCCATGGGATGGGATCCATGGGGTGGGATCAATGGGAACATCCCCATCCGGCACCACGAGGACAACCTGCTGCAACACGTCTGGGATTCGGGATCTGGGATCGGGGTGGGATCAGTGGGATGGGATCCATGGGATGGGATCAGTGGGATGGGATCCATGGGATGGGATCAATGGGAACATCCCCATCCGGCACCACAAGGACAACCTGCTGCGACAGGTATGGGATTCGGGATCTGGGATCGGGGTGGGATCCATGGGATGGGATCCATGGGATCCATGGGAACGACGGGATGAACACTCAATCCCAACCCCGTTCACGGAGCCGCTCCGGGCTCTGACCGCTCCCCTCCGTCCCTCCGTCCCCAGCTGTCCCAGAAGGTGCCCCACAAACTGACCAACCCCAAATTCAACGACCCCCACGTCAAGACCAACCTGCTGCTCCAGGCCCACCTGTCCCGCATGCAGCTGAGCGCGGAGCTACAGTCGGACACCGAGGAGATCCTCAGCAAGGTGGGATCAGGAATTCCATCCCAAAACCCTGCTGGGGGCACGGGGAATGCGTTCCTGGGATGGGGAATCCAAGGGTTCCCGGGATGGGAAATCCAAGGGTTCCTGGGATGGGGAATCCAAGGGTTCCTGGGATGGGGAATCCAAGGGTTCCCGGGATGGGAAATCCAAGGGTTCCCGGGATGGGGAATCCAAGGATTCTTGGGATGGGGAATCCAAGGGTTCCTGGGATGGGGAATCCAAGGGTTTCTGGGATGGGAAATCCAAGGGTTCCCGGGATGGGGAAACCAAGGGTTCCTGGGATGGGAAATCCAAGGATTCTTGGGATGGGGAATCCAAGGGTTCCTGGGATGGGAAATCCAAGGGTTCCTGGGATGGGAAATCCAAGGGTTCCTGGGATGGGAAATCCAAGGGTTCCTGGGATGGGAAATCCAAGGGTTCCTGGGATGGGAAATCCAAGGGTTCCTGGGATGGGAAATCCAAGGGTTCCTGGGATGGGAAATCCAAGGGTTCCTGGGATGGGAAATCCAAGGGTTCCTGGGATGGGAAATCCAAGGGTTCTTGGGATGGGAAATCCAAGGGTTCCTGGGATGGGAAATCCAAGGATTCTTGGGATGGGAAATCCAAGGGTTCTTGGGATGGGGAATCCAAGGATTCTTGGGATGGGGAATCCAAGGATTCTTGGGATGGGGAATCCAAGGATTCTTGGGATGGGGAATCCAAGGATTCTTGGGATGGGAAATCCAAGGGTTCTTGGGATGGGGAATCCAAAGGTTCCTGGGATGGGAAATCCAAGGGTTCCTGGGATGGGAAGTCCAAGGGTTTCTGGGATGGGGAATCCAAGGGTTCCCGGGATGGGGAATCCAAGGGTTCCCGGGATGGGAAATCCAAGGGTTCTTGGGATGGGAAATCCAAGGGTTCTCGGTCACGGGAAAACGGGATGGAGTTGGGGATGGGGTGGGATTTGTGGCCAAGGAAAGCGGAGCGGAATGATGAGGTTCTCCAGGAATTCCATCCCCTGGGGTCAGTTCTCCAGGAATTCCATCCCCTGGGGTCAGTTCTCCAGGAATTCCATCCCATGGGATCAGTTCTCCAGGAATTGCATCCCCTGGAGTCAGTTCTCCAGGAATTCCATCCCATGGGATCAGTTCTCCAGGAATTCCATCCCATGGGATCAGTTCTCCAGGAATTCCATCCCATGGGATCAGTTCTCCAGGAATTCCATCCCCTGGGTGCAGTTTTCCAGGATTGCTCCATGCTCTTCCATGGGGTCAGCTCTGCAGGAACTGCTCCAGCCTGGGTCCATCCCATGGGGTCCCCATCCCTGTCCATGTCCCTGCTCGTGTCACTGTCCATGTCCCTGACCACCCCTGACCATGTCCCTGTCCATCCCTGACCACCCTTGTCCATCCCTGACCGTCCCTGACCACCCCTGTCCATCCCTGACCACCCCTGTCCACCCCTGTCCGTGTGTCCAGGCGATCCGGCTGATCCAGGCGTGTGTGGACGTGCTGTCCAGCAATGGGTGGTTGAGCCTGACCATCCTGACCACCCCTGACCATCCCTGACCATCCCTGACCATCCCTGACCATCCCTGACCATCCCTGTCCATCCCTGTCCATCCCTGTCCATCCCTGTCCATCCTGTCCATCCCTGTCCATCCCTGTCCATCCTGACCATCCTGACCACCCCTGACCATCCTGACCACCTCCGTCCATCCTGACCATCCCTGACCATCCTGACCATCCCTGACCATCCTGACCACCCCTGACCACCCCTGTCCACCCCTGTCCGTGTGTCCAGGCGATCCGGCTGATCCAGGCGTGTGTGGACGTGCTGTCCAGCAATGGGTGGCTGAGCCTGACCATCCTGACCACCCCTGACCATCCCTGACCATCCTGTCCATCCCTGACCACCCCTGACCATCCCTGACCATCCCTGACCATCCTGACCATCCCTGTCCATCCTGACCATCCCTGTCCATCCCTGACCATCCTGTCCATCCCTGACCATCCCTGACCATCCCTGACCACCCCTGTCCATCCTGACCATCCCTGACCATCCCTGACCATCCTGTCCATCCCTGACCATCCCTGTCCATCCCTGACCATCCCTGACCATCCCTGACCATCCCTGTCCATCCCTGACCATCCCTGTCCATCCCTGACCATCCCTGACCATCCCTGTCCATCCCTGATCTCCACCCCTGTCCATGTGTCCAGGCGATCCGGCTGATCCAGGCGTGTGTGGACGTGCTGTCCAGCAATGGGTGGCTGAGCCTGACCATCCTGACCACCCCTGACCATCCCTAACCATCCTGACCATCCCTGACCATCCCTGACCATCCCTGACCATCCCTGTCCATCCTGACCATCCCTGACCATCCCTGACCATCCCTGTCCATCCTGTCCATCCTGTCCATCCCTGACCATCCCTGACCACCCCTGTCCATCCCTGTCCGTGTGTCCAGGCGATCCGGCTGATCCAGGCGTGTGTGGACGTGCTGTCCAGCAATGGGTGGTTGAGCCTGACCATCCTGACCACCCCTGACCATCCCTGACCATCCTGTCCATCCCTGACCATCCCTGACCATCCCTGACCACCCCTGTCCATCCTGTCCATCCTGACCATCCCTGTCCATCCTGACCATCCCTGACCATCCCTGACCATCCCTGTCCATCCCTGACCATCCCTGACCATCCCTGTCCATCCCTGACCACCCCTGTCCATCCCTGATCATCCCTGTCCATCCTGACCATCCCTGACCATCCCTGACCATCCTGACCATCCCTGTCCACCCCTGATCTCCACCCCTGTCCGTGTGTCCAGGCGATCCGGCTGATCCAGGCGTGTGTGGACGTGCTGTCCAGCAATGGGTGGCTGAGCCTGACCATCCTGACCACCCCTGACCACCCCTGTCCATCCTGTCCATCTCTGTCCATCCCTGACCATCCCTGACCATCCCTGACCATCCCTGACCATCCCTGTCCACCCCTGATCTCCACCCCTGTCCGTGTGTCCAGGCGATCCGGCTGATCCAGGCGTGTGTGGACGTGCTGTCCAGCAATGGGTGGCTGAGCCCGGCGCTGGCCGCCATGGAGCTGGCCCAGATGGTCACTCAGGCCATGTGGTCCAAGGACTCGTACCTGAAACAGCTGCCCCACTTCACCTCCGAGCACATCAAACGCTGCACGGACAAGGTACGGCCCTGGGGACACCTGGGGACGGCTGGGGACAGCTGGGGATACCTGGGGATGCCTGGGGACACCTGGGGACAGCTGGGGATACCTGGGGACACCTGGGGACACACCTGGGGATACCTGGGGATACCTGGGGACACCTGGGGATGCCTGGGGACACACCTGGGGATACCTGGGGATGCCTGGGGACAGCTGGGGACACCTGGGGATACCTGGGGACACCTGGGGACACTGGGGGCAGCTGGGGACACCTGGGGACACCTGGGGACACACCTGGGGACAGCTGGGGACACACCTGGGGACAGCTGGGGACACCTGGGGACACTCTGGGGACACACCTGGGGACACCTGGGGACACCCAGAGACACCTGGGGACAGCTGGGGGACATCCAGGGACAGGATACGCTGAGTCATGCCCCAGTTAACGAGGGCCCAATTAACAAGATCCCTGGAGGGGGCGTGGCTCTGGGGGCGGGGCAGAGGTGACAATTCCCAGGATTCCAGGGCGTGGAGAGCGGGTTGGACATCATGGAGATGGAGGACGAGGACGTGGGATGGGGATGGGATCAGGATGGGTTTGGGATGGGATCAGGATGGGATCAGGATGGGATTTGGGGTGGAGATGACAATTCCCAGGATTCCAGGGCGTGGAGAGCGTGTTTGACATCATGGAGATGGAGGACGAGGATGTGGGATGGGGATGGGATCAGGATGAGGTTTGGGATGGGATCAGGAAAGGATCGGGATGGGATTTGGGGTGGGATCAGGATGGGATCGGGATGGGATCAGGTGGGATCGGGTGGGATCAGGGAGGAGATGACAATTCCCACCAATCCAGGGCGTAGAGAGCGTGTCTGACATCATGGAGATGGAGGACGAGGACGTGGGATGGGGATGGGGTTTGGGATGGGATCAGGTGGGATCAGGTAGGATCAGGATGGGATCAGGATGGGGTTTGGGGTGGAGATGACAATTCCCGGTGTTCCAGGGCGTGGAGAGCGGGTTGGACATCATGGAGATGGAGGACGAGGACGTGGGATGGGGATGGGGTTTGGGATGGGATCAGGAAGGGATCAGGATGGGTTTAGGATGGGATCAGGTGGGATCAGGATGGGATCAGGATGGGTTTGGGGTGGGATCAGGATGGGATCAGGTGGGATCAGGATGGGATCAGGATGGGATTTGGGGTGGAGATGACAATTCCCGGTGTTCCAGGGTGTGGAGAGCGTGTTTGACATCATGGAGATGGAGGATGAGGACGTGGGATGGGGATGGGATCAGGATGGGTTTGGGATGGGATCAGGTGGGATCAGGATGGGTTTGGGATGGGATCAGGATGGGATCAGGATGGGTTTGGGATGGGATCAGGTGGGATCAGGATGGGATCAGGTGGGATCAGGTGGGATCAGGTGGGATCAGGATGGGGTTTGGGGTGGAGATGACAATTCCCGGTGTTCCAGGGTGTGGAGAGCGTGTTTGACATCATGGAGATGGAGGACGAGGACGTGGGATGGGGATGGGATGGGGATGGGATCAGGATGGGATCAGGTGGGATCAGGTGGGATCAGGATGGGATCAGGATCAGGATGGGATCAGGTTCAGGATGGGATCAGGATCAGATGAGGAGGAGATGACAATTCCCAGGATTCCAGGGCGTGGAGAGCGGGTTGGACATCATGGAGATGGAGGACGAGGATGTGGGATGGGGATGGGATCGGGATGGGATCAGGATGGGTTTGGGATGGGATCGGATGGGATCAGGATGGGATCAGGATGGGATCAGGTGGGATCAGGATGGGATTTGGGGTGTAGATGACAATTCCCAGGATTCCAGGGCGTGGAGAGCGGGTTGGACATCATGGAGATGGAGGACGAGGACGTGGGATGGGGATGGGATCAGGATGAGGTTTGGGATGGGATCAGGAAAGGATCGGGATGGGATTTGGGGTGGGATCAGGATGGGATCGGGTGGGATCAGGGAGGAGATGACAATTCCCACCAATCCAGGGCATAGAGAGCGTGTCTGACATCATGGAGATGGAGGACGAGGACGTGGGATGGGGATGGGGTTTGGGATGGGATCAGGATGGGATCAGGATGGGTTTGGGATGGGATCAGGATGGGATCAGGATGGGTTTGGGATGGGATCAGGATGGGATCAGGTGGGATCAGGATGGGGTTTGGGGTGGAGATGACAATTCCCAGTGTTCCAGGGCGTGGAGAGCGTGTTTGACATCATGGAGATTGAGGACGAGGACATGGGATGGGGATGGGATGGGGATGGGATCAGGATGGGTTTAGGATGGGATCAGGATGGGATCAGGATGGGATCAGGATGGGGTTTGGGGTGGAGATGACAATTCCCGGTGTTCCAGGGCGTGGAGAGCGTGTTTGACATCATGGAGATGGAGGACGAGGATGTGGGATGGGGATGGGATGGGGATGGGATCAGGATGGGTTTGGGATGGGATCAGGATGGGATCAGGTGGGATCAGGATGGGGTTTGGGGTGGAGATGACAATTCCCGGTGTTCCAGGGCGTGGAGAGCGTGTTTGACATCATGGAGATGGAGGACGAGGAGCGCACGGCGCTGCTGCAGCTGCCCGAGGCGCAGATCGCCGACGTGGCGCGGTTCTGCAACCGCTACCCCAACATCGAACTGTCCTACGAGGTGGGGGACAGGGACAGCATCCGCAGGTGTGTGGGGATCCATGGGATCCATGGGATGGGATCACTGGGATCCATGGGATCCATGGGATGGGATCACTGGGATCATTGGGGTTGTTGGGATGGGATCACTGGGATCTGTGGGATGGGATCATCGGGATCATGGGGATCACGGGGATGGTTCTGCAACCGCTACCCCAACATGCAACTGTCCTACGAGGTGGGGGACAGGGACAGCATCCGCAGGTGTGTGGGGATCCATGGGATCATTGGGATCACTGGGATCCATGGGATTGTTGGGATGGGATCACTGGGATCATTGGGATCCATGGGATGGGATCATCGGGATCATGGGGATCACGGGGATGGTTCTGCAACCGCTACCCCAACGTGGAACTGTCCTACGAGGTGGGGGACAGGGACAGCATCCGCAGGTGTGTGGGGATCCATGGGATCATTGGGATCACTGGGATCCATGGGATTGTTGGGATGGGATCACTGGGATCATTGGGGTTGTTGGGATGGGATCACTGGGATCATTGGGATCCATGGGATGGGATCATTGGGATCACTGGGATCCATGGGATCATTGGGATGGGATCACTGGGATCATTGGGGTTGTTGGGATGGGATCATTGGGATCATTGGGGTTGTTGGGATGGGATCATTGGGATCCATGGGATGGGATCATCGGGATCCTTGGGATCACGGGGATGGTTCTGCAACCGCTACCCCAACGTGGAACTGTCCTACGAGGTGGGGGACAGGGACAGGATGGATCAGGATGGGATCTGATGGGATCTGATCTGGTTCCATGTCCCCAGTGGTGGCCCCGTGGTGGTGCTGGAATCGGGGATGGGATCAGGATGGGATCTGACAGGATCAGGATGGGATCGAGATGGGATCAGGATGGGGTTTGGGATGAGATCAGGATGGGATCAGGATCGGGATCGGGATGTTCCTGATGCTGTGCTCCATCCCGTGGTGGCCCCGTGGTGGTGCTGGGATCAGGATGGGATCGGGATGGGATCTGATGGGATCAGGATGGGATCTGATGGGATCAGGATGGGATCTGATGGGATCTGATGGGATCTGATCCGGTTCCGTGTCCCCAGTGGTGGCCCTGTGGCGGTGCTGGGATCGGGATGGGATCAGGATGGGGTTTGGGATGGGATCAGGATGGGATCAAGATGGGATCAGGATGGGATTTGGGATGGGATCAGGATGGGATTTGGGATGGGATCTGATGGGATCTGATGGGATCTGATGGGATCTGATCTGGTTCCGTGGCCCCAGCGGTGGCCCCGTGGTGGTGCTGGTGCAGCTGGAGCGTGAGGAGGAGGTCACCGGGCCGGTCATCGCCCCCCTGTTCCCACAGGTACCGCGGGATCCACGGGATCCATGGGATCCACGGGATCCATGGGATCCATGGGAGCAGGATCAATGTGATCCACGGGATCGAGATCGATGGGATCGGGATCCACGGGATCAGTGGGATCCACGGGATCAGTGGGACCCATGGGACCGGGATCAATGTGATCCATGGGATCCGTGGGGCCCGTGGGATCCACGGGATCAGTGGGATCCATGGGGTTGGGATCAATGTGATCCATGGGATCAATGGGATCCATGGCTGGGATGGGACAGGGCTGTCCCCAGGTCTCAGAGTCCCCGTGTCTCCATCTCAGCGGGTGACACGGGCTGGGTGACACAGGGTGGGTGGCACTGAGGTGGCAGTGTCCCCAGTGATGTCCCCAGTGTTGTCCCCAATGTCCCCAATGTCCCCAGTGATGTCCCCAGTGTCCCCAGTGATGTCCCCAGTGTCCCCAGTGATGTCCCCAATGTCCCCAGTGATGTCCCCAATGTCCCCAATGTCCCCAATGATGTCCCCAATGTCCCCAGTGTCCCCAGTGATGTCCCCAGTGTCCCCAGTGATGTCCCCAATGTCCCCAATGATGTCCCCAGTGTCCCCACAGAAGCGCGAGGAGGGCTGGTAGGTGGTGATGGGGGTGGCAGTGAGGTGGCAGTGTCCCTGATGATGTCCCCAATGTCCCCAATGTCGTCCCCAATGTCCCCAATGTCCCCAATGATGTCCCCAATGTCCCCAATGTCGTCCCCAATGTCCCCAATGATGTCCCCAATGTCCCCAATGTCCCAATGATGTTCCCAATGTCCCCAATAATGTCCCCAATGTCCCCAATGTCCCAATGATGTCCCCAATGTCCCCAATGTCGTCCCCAATGTCCCCAATGATGTCCCCAGTGTCCCCACAGAAGCGCGAGGAGGGCTGGTGGGTGGTGATGGGGGTGGCACTGAGGTGACAGTGTCCCCAATGTCCCCAATGTCCCCAATGTCCCCACAGAAGCGCGAGGAGGGCTGGTGGGTGGTGATCGGGGACTCCAAGTCCAACAGCCTCATCTCCATCAAGCGCCTGACGCTGCAGCAGAAGGCCAAGGTGGGACAGGGGACACCGGGGGACACCGGGGAGGTGACAATGGGGGGACATAGGAGGTGACACAGGGGTGGCACTGGGGGGACACTGAGGAGACGCTGGGGTGACACTGGGGGTGGCAAAGGTGACACTGGGGGTGACACTGGGGTGACAAAGGTGACACTGGGGGGGTGACACTGGGGGTGGCAAAGGTGACATTGGGGGGGTGACACTGGGGGGACACCGGGGGGACACCAGGGAGACACTGGGGGTGGCAGGGTGGGGACACTGGGGGGGAAACTGAGGGTGACACTGGGGGTGACAGAGGGGACACTGAGGGGACACTGGGGTGACACTGGGGGTGATAACAGGGGGTGACACATGGGGTGACACAAAGGTGACACAGGTGTGACGTGGGCTGAGTGACACCGAGGTGCCACAGGGTGTGGGTGACCCCGGGGGTGACACAGGGGTGTGACACAGGCAGGGTGGC